>NC_056744.1:653641072-653941072 GCF_019279795.1 Protopterus annectens
TTTGTAAAATATCCTCAACAACACCCCCTACTAGATGGTGATATTCAGCCAAACCCTGGCCCCAATACTGATAATCCCAATAACCTACACAACCTAACATATCCTGTTATCACTACCTTAACTAAACCATCTAACTCCCTCCTGATAGCTCACCTTAACATCCGTAGCATAAACAATAAAATTACCCACCTACATGCACTCTTAGATGTGCACTCATTCGATATTCTCTGTATTACAGAGACATGGCTAAAGTCCTCAACTCTGGACCAGGAGATTACCCCTCCTGGATATAATATCCTGAGATGTGACCATAAAACCAAAAAGGGTGGAGGTGTAGCCATTTTGTACAAATCTGAACTCCAAGTTTCACCCTTCAATGTGCTCCTACCATCGGATACCATTTCAGAAACTCTTACTGCCAAACTTCAAATCAACAACTCCAAATCTATCTAATTTGCACATATCCCCCCCTGGAAATAATATCAATACTCTTGAAAATTTACTTAGTTACCTCTCTACCCACCTACCTCAGGAAACCATTGTATTAGGTGACTTTAATATAGACTGGGCTACCTGTAGTTCCCCTAATCCTACTAATCACATAAATCTTTATGGATTCTCACAAATTATAACCACTCTTACTAGAATCCATACGCCAAGCAGTAAGGAAACCACCCTAGACTGGATCCTTATCAACAGCCATCTTGATGCTTATAAACCAGGAACCCTTCAAGACGATATCAGCGACCACATGCTAACCTACATTATTAAACAAAGAATCCATAGCCCAGCTACTAATAATTTTAAAACCTCCCGTTCCAAAAAAAATTTTAATCCAGAGAGCTTCCTAAATGAACTGAAAGCATGTGACTGGTCACCAATGTCTCATCTTCAACTTGATGAAGCAGTGACCTACTTTAACACTAAATTCCTTCAAATCCTAGATTACCACGCCCCCTATCGCTCTTCCCGAATAAAAAACAAAATTTCCCCCTGGCTCACAAAACAAACTAGGCAAAAGATCCTCCTCAAAAATAAAATTTGGGCCAAATGGAGAGTCTCCAAATGTTCATCAGATCACCTTTACTTTAAACAGTTAAGAAATGCCACCAAGAAAGATATTCTTAGAGACAAAATGACTATTATCTTCACCTCCAACAAACCCATCAACAAAAACCACAAAAATTCTGGTCAGGCATAAACAAACTTCTTCAGCCAGGGCACTCAAACTCCTGCCCCTTCAGGATTCAACCATAATAACTCTAACCAGATTCCAGATGCCTTTAATAACTACTTTACTGAAGCCATTCAAACCCTAGCCAATACTTTACCACCTATTATCACTTCCCCATTAAATACCACTAAGACTCCATCTCCAACCTTTCAAATATAACCTGTACCTACATCCCACATTTGCAACCTCCTTCAAAAACTGAAACCATGCACCCCTTCTGCTGACTGTCTACAAAGTGCAAATTGCAGCAAACGCCATTGCCTATCCCATCTCCATCCTTATAAATAGAACTCTTTTAGAAAGCAAAATCCCTTCCACGTGGAAAGTATCCCACATCATCCCTCTACATAAAGGTGGGTCATCTGCTGAGCTCTCCAACTTTCGGCCTATTGCCTTACTCTCTACAATAGCTAAAGTAATGGAAAAATGCATACACAGACAACTACTTGACCACCTTCTACAAAATAATCTACTTGCCAACTACCAACATAGCTTTAGGCCATTCCATAACACAACTGCCCTGCTTTCCTTTTCTGACTCCATAAACAAAAATTTTAACAATAACACTTTTTCCTCTGCACTCTTTATTGACCTTTCAAAAGCCTTTGACATGGTGAACCATAACATGCTTATAAACATACTAAAAAAGCCCAATCACTTGATCCACAAGCATTACAATGGTTTAAATCCTATCGGGAAAACAGACAGCAAGCAGTACTTTGGGATAATAATCTTTCTACATCCCTCCCAGTGAACACTGGAGTACCCCAAGGCTCTATCTTAGGACCTCTACTCTTTTCATTGTTTATTATTGATCTACATACCAAAATTCCTCAAGCCACCTGCATACAATATGCAGACGACTCTACTTTAATTTGTTCAGCCAAGTCCATAACCTCTCTCCAGTCCCTCACCCAAACTGTATTTAACAGTGTTGAAAATTGGTTCATGCAACACTGCCTCCTCCTGAACCCCAAAAAAACAAAATTATTGCTCTTTGCTCCTACTCATAAGTCACCTCAACTGCACTTCACAATAACCTCTAACAATGCAGCTAACATATCCCCAGACACTACAACCCGTAACAATTGATGACAACCTTAGCTATGATGACCACATTAATTCTACAATGAAGTCTGTCAACAAAAAACTAGCCCCCTTTACAGAATCAAACCCTTCCTTACCCCTTCAGCCAGAATGACTTTTGCCCAGACCCACCTTATCTCTACCCTGTTCTATGCTTCTGCAATATATACCAATCTAAAAACACCCTCACCAAACTTTCCACCAGTTACAATAACATAGCCAGATTTGCCACTGGCACCCCCTTTAGAACTCACCACTATCTCAACCTCAAACAACTGGGATGGCTAGAACTGCAGAACCAACTACTTTGTCAACAACTTATCACCCAAAAGATCCTTTACCACCCTAATAATACCTCTATCCTCACTAATCTGATTACAACCTACAAAAATCTTGCAACACTACGCTCAGCTAATAAGCCCCTAGTTTCCACTATTAAATCAAAAAACAAAGCTGGGGACTCATTTTTCACCAACACAGTAGGTAAAAACTGGAACCAGCTTCCTAATGAACTTTACACCCTTGCGTCCACTCTTCTTTTTAAAAAACATCTTAAAGAATATCTTAAAACTCACTGGCTTTGTCCCTGCTCTAACCCAGACTGATATATCATTCCCCTTCTTGCTCTCTCTATACTTCTCTACCCTACTATTCTGTGCCACCTATCTGTAATTAATAATTTCCTTCACAGTGCTAAAAAAAAACAATTTATACTTTTGCTCTCTGTATTTGATCTTAACTTAAACCTACTAAATGACTCTGTACAATTTTGTGCTGACCAATGTAGCCAATGTACTGTAATTCACTTGACTATTACTATATATTGTATTCTTTGTCACTGCTGATGCTTGGAGCTTTTCTCCCCGGGCCTCTACTGAAAATGGACATATATTCAGTTATTTAAACAGATTACCCCAACAAACAAAAATGTTTTAAAAATTATAGCTGACCTCTCAATTCCTGAAGACAAATTAACATTAACACATAGGTGGTAATCCATTAAGTACAGAAGAAGTAATTAGGGATCTGGGGACCCAAGTTGATAGCAATCTCTCATTTGACAACCACGTGGCCAAAGTGGTTAAGAAAAACATTTTATATAGTCCACCTAATCATGAAGGGATTCACATCTAGATCAGGGGAGGTCATCGTGCCTCTTTACTCATCCCTCATCAGGCCCATAATTGAGTACAATGCCCCTTTTGGGATGTACCTTACCAGACACCTGCAGCAACTGGAAAGACCCCAAAAGTACCTCACCAAGAGGATCAAAGGGGCTCAAACAGATGCCATATGCTGCCCGGTTAAAGAAACTCCAGCTCTACTCAGTGGCATACTGCCTGTTCAGGGGCGATCTGTGCCTGACGTACAAAGCCATGTCCAACCCGGAATTAATGGACATGCTGCACCTCGGAAAATCCATATCCCATCGTGCTACGTGCTCGAGAGACTTGAACCTCAGCACTGAAATAAATAGGACATGCTGGAGGGACAGATTCATAACCCAGAGGCTCCCTTCACTCTGGAATAAAATCCCAGTCCAGGTTATGCAGAGTCCCTCATTGACTCTGTTCAAGAGGAATCTTGATGAGTGGATGGGAGATCGTAGGTTTACCCCGGGTATCACTTCTGTGTCACTGTTAGACAGAGGCACAGTATACCAACCTCGAAAAAGGGCATAGCAAAATTAATTTAAAATGGGTGGTGAAAGTCAAATACACTCTGGCTAGGCTTATAAATGCCCTAGGGCAGATAGCCTAGTATGAACCTATGAACAACACATGACTAATTCATGTCAATTTGTGTGTATACTGATCATGTCTAAATAACTAAATGTGTCTGTAATTTTTCTTTGTGGAGCTTTTCTCCCCGGGCCTCTGCTGAAAAGGGGCCTTTTAGGCTCAGTCAGACACCCTCGGTTAACAAATGTAAAATAAATAAAAAATAAATGTCAGGCCTCAGAATTACCAGTGAAAAAGCCAAGTCATGGCTGAACTTTGCTTTTATCAAAAACTGAAGCATCTCTCTTGCATTATTTTCAGAGCCATTAATCTGTTTACATCTTTCTTTCTAGTGGACTTTTTGCCTTTTTACTTGAATTGGTCTGCTCTGATTTATTTAGGAACACCCCTATCAGCTGATGTTTTTCCAAACATGATCACTTACAATTCTTAGTTCTTGGACTGATTCCTATGCCAAATCAAAATACATAGTGTCTGCTAGTCTCCATGACATATGAAGTTAAACAAGGAATTACTATTAGCTCCCATGGCAAGCACTTTGTCAACAAGCATCACTTTTACTATCTTTTTAATATTTTTTTTACTGACTACTGACCTGGGTAATCCATAAATGGTCTGACTGTAATGGAAACCTTACAGTATACACATGCCAAATGTGTTTCTAAATCATACTCCTTTAGATCTGCAGTTAACAATTGTGAAAGCTTCTACTTCCAGACACAAGCTGTAACAGGCTGTTGTATTCATCATATACAAACGATTACATTTTCTTTTCTCCAACATTTTTGTTACTTTCCAAGTGCCTCTGTTTTCTGTTAAGACACACTTGGGGAGTGGTTTACTTTCAGTAATGGGCTCATTGAAGCGTTAACAATCCTGACTACTGTCAGCCTTGCTCTTGGTATGTTAGTTAAGACTTTTAACACTAGTGGAAGAATGCCTTATACAGTAAGGCTTAAGCAATTTATTAGGCTGGCTGTAAAATATGGACAATTTAGTAGACTGGCTGTAAGGGGATGCTTATAATCCCATCTGCCTCTGAAGATCTATAAAACTCATGCTGTGGCACCTAATTGTTGTAATGAAAATGCAGACTGGTACTGAACAAGGAGTGATGGGTATATTTTAAACTCCACAGACACTTTTCAAATTCAGTAATATGTATTAGCATCCCTGGCACATGCTCGTCTTTGCATCTGTACGACTGTCATGTTATACTCTAAGACATGTATGGAAGATTGCTTCTGTGATTTTTTATTATATATTTTACACTTAATGAGATACTCTTAAGACTTTCTCTCTCCTTTTCTTCTAAAAAATGGAAATATCTTCCAAGTCCTGAACTTTAACTTTAAGTAATTTGCAATATCTGGTACTCAGTTGTATTGTATTATTCTTGGAGGGTTTGTGAAACTCAGATTATGATGCCTTCCTTAGGAGAACAGGGACATCAGTCTCTAGAGATAATCTTATAAAAAGGAAAGAGAAATAATGATAAACTGGCGGTTACCTCCCTGGGAACAGACAAAAGAACAGTTGTGTACCTACCATAAATGTAGATGTTCGAGTGTATTCACTGTTGCAGTCATTACACTTGGGTTATCCTGCTGGCAGGCTACCTGCAGTCGGCCTGAATTCCAAAGTCTTGGTCTGGCGTCAGTTGCTGTCGCCTCTTCTCTGACGTCAGTGCGCCAGGGATATAAAAGATGCAGCCGATGCCATTTTCTTCAGTTTTGCTTGCCCCAGATGTCAGGTGCCCCCCCCCCCGAAGGGTAGGCTAAGAAATTATGCCAATAAAAGAGCATGCACTAAAATAAAAAAATCTTCATCTACAAGCAAATAAACCACATAGGTTGTATAGAATAGAGAAGTACAGATAAGTCCCAGCAAAGAAAGGGGGATGGTGGGTAGGTAACCTGGACTGCAACAGTGAATACACTCGAACATCTACATTTATGGTAGGTACACAACTGTACTATGTTCATTGTGTTTCACTGTTGCAGTCATTACACTTGGGTTGAATCCCAAAGCGGAGGTTGGGTGGCTGGGCCTAAGTAGAATTAGGAGAGACTGTGACGTTCTGCAGGACTGCAGTGGTGAAGCCTGCTCTGGATTTAGAGTAAAGAGGTAAGTGGTAGTGCTTTGTAAAAGTGTGCACTGAAGTCCAAGTTGCAGCCTCCAAAATGTCCTTGGTTGGTACTCCTCTGAGGAAGGCTGCTGAAGTAGCTGCTGCTCTGGTTGAATGTGGCCAGATGCCCTTAGGCACTGATTTGCCATATTGAGAATAGCAGAAACGAATGCAGTGGGCTGTCAGTTTGGAAATAGTCTGCTTTGAGATAGCTTTTCCTTGAGATCCTGCAGCAAATGCCACTAAGAGTTGCTCAGATTTTCTGAAAGCTTTAGTTTTGTCCAAGTAGAAGCGTAACTGTCTGTGTATGTCCAAAGAATGTAGTAGTCTCTCCCCCTTATTCTGTGGGTTTGGACGAAAGGTAGGCAAGTGAATTGTTTGATTAAGAGCCACACTGGACACTACCTTAGGCATAAATGTTGGGTTTGTCCTCAGAGAAACCCTGTCCGGATGGAAAATTATGTAAGGTTCAACCGCCATTAGAGCCTGTAACTCTGAGACTCTTCTTGCTGAAGTAATTGCTAAGAGCAGAGCTGTTTTCCATGATAAGAATTTTATCTCAGCTGTATTGGCTGGCTCAAAAGGAGGCAGCGTGAGTTTTTCCAAGACAAAGTTGAGATTCCCATACAGGTATTGGTGCCTTTCTTGGGGGTCTTATGTTTTTGGCCCCTCTGAGGTACTGCCTTAGTAGTGGATGTGAAAAAATAGGTGGGTCCATATTGTAATGAGCTGAAATGGCAAAGGCATGGATCTTAATCGATGAAAAGGATAGGCCTTTGTCCAGCATCTCAGTTAGGTATTGTAAAATCTGAAGAATATTTGGTACAAGCATGTCATTTCCTTGCACCTGGTTCCAAGCACAGAATCTCTTCCACTTTTCTGCATATGATTTTCTGGTACTGGGCCTCCTGGCCTCCAGAATAACATCCATAACTGATTTGGAGAGAGGTGTGTTCTGAATGGTTACATTATCCGCCATGCAGCCAGATTTAGGGTTCTGAGCTGGCTGTGCAGTATTTGATTGCTTTGTTGGGTCAGTAAATGAGGAATTTGGGGTAATGCCCAGGCTGGGCCTTGAGACAAGCTCTTTAGGATTGGGTACCAGTGCTGGCGTGGCCAGTGTGGGGCAATCAGGATCATTTTTGGCTTCTCTTGTCTGATCTTTAGGATTATCTTGGGGAGGAGAGGTAGTGGAGGAAAGGCATATACTGTAAGGTTTTTCCATCTGAATGATAGAGCATCCACTTTCCATGCTAGCTTGTGATAAGTCCGTGTACAAAATTTCTGTAGTTGGCAGTTGTGAGGGGAGGCAAATAGATCTATGTCTGGGCATCCCCATTTCCTTGTTATCATGCTGAGGATTTGTGGATCTAGTTTCCACTCGTGAGGATCCATGAGGTTTCTGCTTAGTTCATCTGCCAGAGTATTTGTCTTTCCTGGCAGGAATTGTGCTTGTAGGTGTACTTGAAAGGTCAATGCTGTGTTCCACAAAATCATGGCTTGCCTGCAGAGGGGGTAGGAATGCGTGCCTCCCTGTCTATGTACCACATGACTGTAGTACTGTCAGTCTTTATTAGCAATTGTCCTGGATTAAGCAGATCCTTGAAAGCTGTCAGAGCATTCTGGACAGCCAGCATTTCTTTTAGATTGATATGAAGTTGCATTTGGCTTCTGGGCCATGTGCCCTGAATACATTTTCCTGCCATGTGGGCCCCCCAGGCATAATCTGATGAATCTGTTGTTATTGTCTGCCTGGCTGTGGGTAAAGTGAAAGGCTGTCCCTTGTTGTGGTGACAGGCCTGTGCCCACCATCGAAACTCCTGTTGCAGGCAGAGAATGAGGGTAATAAGTTTTTCCAGGCTGTGGCAATGTTGAGTCCAAATACCTTTTAGATACCATTGTAGTTTCCTCATATGCAGTCTTGCATATGGAATTAACACAATGCAGGATGCCATGAAGCCCAAAGCCTGCAGAATTTTTCTTGCAGAGAACTGGGTTTTTGTTGCCAACATGTCGAAATAAGTCAGTTGCCTTTGTTTGTTTGGCATGAGATAAGCCATCTGGGCAGTTGTATTTAAGTTTGCACCCAGGAATATTATCTCTTGAGAGGGTACTAGCTTTGATTTCTTTTCATTTACTGTGTACCCTAGGCAAATTAGCAATCTTTTTACAAACGCCAGATGCTTTAGTAGGATGTCCTTGTTCTCTGCTTGAATAAGGCAGTCTTCCAAGTAGGGCTATATTTGAATTCCTTTTTGTCTGCAAAAAGCAATTACTGGTGCCAGGCATTTTGTGAATACCCTGGGTGCAGTAGATAAGCCAAAGGGCAGTGCAGAGAATTGGTAGTGCATTGAGCCAGCTATGAATCTGAGGTATCTTCTGCAAGATTGTCTGATTGGGACATGCAGGTATGCCTCTTTTAGGTCCAAGGTTACAAGCCAAGCCTTCTTGCCCAGCATGGGCAGAAGCTGCTGCAGCGTCAACATTTTGAATTTTGGAACATCCAGAAAAGTGTTTAGAACAGAAAGGTCCAGTACTGGTCTCCAAGCTTTGTCCTTTCTGTGTACCAAGAAAAGTTGTGAGTAAAATCCTTGTCCCTGCTCCTGTAGTGGTACTTGCTGAATGGCCCTCATGTCCATGAGGGATGAAACTTGCTTTTGTGCCTCTGCCCACTGATTGTGTGGCAGGTCTGGCATGCCTTTTGCCTTTGGCAGGGTGTGAAAGTGGAACCTGTAACCCTGAGACACTATATTCAAGACCCATTTGTCCTGGGTGATCATGTGCCAGGTTTGTGAAAAAAGTGCTAGTTTTCTGCCTAAGGAAGTGTCCAAACAAGTGCTTGGTACTGGTAGAGGAAAGTCATTGAGACTGTTTCCTATAAGGTTGAGATTTGTCTTCTCCGCTTTTGGAGGTAGAAGCACCCCATTGTTTAGGCCTGTATGAGCCTTGGGGCTGGGATCTGCCTCTAGGGCGCCTGTATCTGCCTCTTTGTGGCCTGACACTGAAAAGGACCAATTTTTTGAAGGCCAGTTCCTGCTAAATCTGGGTGGCTGTACCTGTAAGAAATCCTTAACTGTCTGCATAGATTTTGCTTTATCCCCCATTTTCTTCAACACCTCTTCTGCCTTAACACCGAACAAAGTATCATGTTGTAATGGAGCATCTAATAATTTTGCTTTAACATGATGAGGCAGATTTTGTTCCTTTAACCAAGCATGCCTCCTAATCACAGAACCCGTTACAGCGGCCCTACAAGAGGCCACCAAAGAATCAAAACCACATTGCAAAGTATGTTTTCCCACCTGTTCAGCTGCATGGAATAAATCATGCATTTCCTTGTTTTCAGCACATTCAGAATTTGTCAACATTTTCTGTTTTAACAGTGACATTAAGTATTGCTGATATTTAAGTATATGAAACTGACAATTTAAAGCCCTTACAGCCAAGGTAGCAGAAGTGTAAACTTTTTCCCCCCATCTGTCCAGTGCTCTAGAATCCCTATCACAGGGAACAGGGTTTTTTGCAGTGGAAGCCTTGACCCCTTTGGGACCCTGAGATATAGTTTCTGGGTCAGCAACAGGGTTTTTATATAGAAATTTATGTGAATCTGGAACCCTGTAGTACCTGTCTGGTTTAACGGGTGTAGGGGGTATACAGTCTGGAGACAGGCCGGACTCTGAAAAAGCATCATCTACAATGTCCAGAACGGAGGGAATAGCAAGGGGCCTGTGCTGAGGAAGTAAAAGAAAATCTCTGAGCCTTTTTTGGGATTCTGAATAATCCTGGCTCTCCCAATTAAAGTGCTCCCTCATAGTATGCAGGGTTTCCCCAAAAGAGTAATCCTCAGGAGGAGAAGCTGAAGGAATAGATTCTTCAGCATCAGAACCCTCATGGGGGAAGAGAGAGTATTCCTGATCAGAGGAGGAATCACAGGAAATGGAAACCTGATTTGAAGATTCATATTCTGTCTCTTGCCTAGGCCTCTTATCAGGAGGGGGGATGGGAACCCCTGATCAAAGTAATAAGGTCTTCGACCATTTTGAGCATCTGTTTTTTAGGCATGGAAGTCTGTCCTGGAGAATGCTGTACTTGTTTCTTTGTCTTTAGAGCTGCTTTAGTCTTTGGCTTTGAAGCTGAAGATGGCTTTACATATAACTGTGTAGGTCTGAAAACACCCTCAGAAGCCGATGTCTGCACAGCGGCTACAGACCCACCTGAGGGAATAGTTTCCGAGGATCCAATACCTTGAGATTCCAGAGGCCCAGTCGGCTCCACATGGGAGTCGAAAGCAGCCTGTGGCTCTGAGGTAGATGGTGTCAGGAGCTGCGAAAGCGCCTCACTGAGAATCGGCGAACCAACGACTAACTTAGAGGAAGCTTCATCGTTGGTTTTGGACCTCGGATGCCTGTCCTTGTCTTTATCCTTGCGTTTTTTATAAACTCCGGTCGTCGGCTGTTCCACCGGCATTGTATAATTGAATCTGCGGCCAAAGTAATGAAAGGCAAAATCGTACCGACGCTTAATAGTGCGTTGGTTAAATCTAGCACAAAACCGACAACAAACGTCGTGGTCAGGGCCTAGGCAAGGAATACAGTTAAGAGTGAAAATCCTTATGAGGTATTTGCTTCCCACAAGAAATAAAATTGTTAACTTTTTCTGACATCGGTCTGTAGCAAGAAAAAAGTTTCCCCAACGGGGTACTTAGATTTAATGAAGACATCGGATCTGAAATTCGAAAATCTCAGGAGTCAGCCGACCGGCACTTGCGACTGCTTTTGCTTCGGGCACTGCGTGGCAAGAAAGACTGAAGAAAACGGCGTCGGCTGCATCTTTTATACCCCTGGTGCACTGACGTCAGGGAAGAGGTGACAGCAACAGACACCGGACCAAGACTTTGGAATTGAGGTCGACTGCGGGTAGCCTGCCAGCAGGATAACCCAAGTGTAATGACTGCAACAGTGAAACACAATGAACATCTAAACATTACTCTTCCAAGCTGCATAAAATACTCTCTACTTTTGGTTCTCTTTCCCAAGGCAGTCTTTACAAATAAAACAAACTGAATCACCTAATAACATCTTCTGTACTGTCACTTACTTGCTTATCTTTACTGCATATGTGTCTGATACTATTTATGAAACAAAATGCTCATTTTATTTTAACATTACAATGGCCATTTGTTATACTGATACCTAAAATAAGACTCCGTTTAATTAGAATGAAATCATTTTTAAAATGATTATTACACTTACTACAAATACGGGTTTAACAGATTAAGTTATCTCCTAAGTTGTGTTTTGTAATGTGCAGAATCAGTAGGACTGGGACACCTTGGTTTAGTTTTGCAGGGCATTTCGGGTGCAAAACAAATTTGTTTTAAATATTTACTTGCAGTTTTGAATAATTCACTAGAGTATTTTTTGTGTTTTTACTAGTTGCAAACAACATACTGCACTTGTTAAATTATTTTCAGATAGTGTGTTAAACTAATTACAGTGTTGGTTAAAAATTATTTTCTATAGCTGATGGTTAATTGGATTACACACAGGTTAGCCCATAATGAAGGTTTCTGTTACTGTCTTTAATATTTTGAGGGTTTATATTAGATGAACAAAAGTTCATTTTAGCAAAAGCTCACGAGTGAATATCCAGGTACTCGAAACTGCAATTGTGGGGGGCTGTGCCCCCCACACCCCCTGCTAAATATATATTACAACTCCAAGATCGCAGTACAGTGAGGAAAGGGCAAATATTCCCATCCTCACTGTACTGCGATCTCACAATTGTGGTTTCGAGTTCCGCAATATTCGCTCATGTGAGCGTTCGCTAAGATGAACTTTCATTCATCTAATATAGACCCTATTTTGATTATTATACATCCATGTACAAACCACTGATGCCACAGTCAAATTATCCAAGTATTAACATATTTAGCAGTTTAAGATCATTCTTCTATTCCCGATATGCAGCCTTTTCCCCAACACTGTGACTCTACTACAGCAAGAATTATATGGTTAATATACTACGGATGTTAGGCTCATATGAGGGAATCATAATGACCTTTCGACAACAGAGAAAAGTCTCCTCTGACACCTACTTTGCAATTCATGCTTTGACATATCTTCCATACAAGAAACACACATGATCTGGTGTACTTGGAAAAACTAATAAAAATGGATTATTCAAATTGTTACTTTGAAACATACTGATGATTCTAGTGGTGCACTAATTACAGCTAAAAAGACAATTAAAAATTTAAACAATAATAAAAGGTAAATTGAGTTTTACTGAATGTTTATCATCTATTGTTATCTAAATCTTTAATAAAACTTAGAAATTTACAAGGGCTACTTACACGTATTGGCTGAAGACTGAAATATGACTCTAAAGCTCAGGCTGGACAGATTAATAATGGAACTTAATGCCTACAAAACTTGAGAAAATAAAGGAAACCTACAGTTTGTGGAAGTCAAGATCGTACCAATGAGAATATCTGTCTTATTCTGCAATACACAGCCTGTAGTACAGAAATGACTTCTTTAAGTTAGAAAGATTTCAACATTCTGTATAAGAAATCAATATTGACTCAAGGGTCTTTTCTGACCACTACTCAATTCATCTGCACAATAACCAGACTTAAAATACTGTTAAACAAAATATTCCAGATCTTTATTAGTTTTTCCCTCCTAGCTTCCAAGCCATCTATTCCTGGGGACTTTCCTGTAGACTGGCTATATATCACCATTTTATATTATCTCCTCCTATCCTAGCCTTTAGTAATTGAGCCTCATCTACCTCTAACCTTGGCATAATTAATTCTTAAATAAACATTTCCATTTGTATCTTTTCTTGATTTCCATATTTCTCTGCTTTATACAGGCGTCACAAAATTTCCAAAATATTCCTACTACGTCTATAGGATCCCTTGCAATAGGCTCCCTAAGCTTGGTGACAAGCCCCTTCTACTTTCTGTTGCCTGAATCTTTGTGCTTAACCTTTCTGAGCTCCAGAGTTATCATCAAAAAATAGTTGTTTAATAGCAATATTTCTAAACTCCTGTATATTATTGAAGTAATCCCTTGTTTTCTGTTTAGCATTCTGCAGCTGCTCCTCTTCTTGTTCTGTAAGATTCCCCTATTTTACAATACTTTAACATTTGTCAGTCTCTAAAATATGGATATGGCGACTTCATGCAGGGAAGATGATGATAAACCTACATCACTTAAACAAATGATTTATTCTTTTGGTGATAAATTAAACAAAATCAAATCTCTACAAGTAGATAATATGTATCTTTGCAAATGCATAGACAGCAATGTAATACCTATGGGGTTACGTTTTTTTAAGGAACCTATGGGTGTGGAAATGAATGTGGAGAATATCAAAGCCTGTAATGAAATGTTCGATGAGTTTGGTAAAAAGTTTATGAGATTTACTATAACTAATAATGATACCAAACTGAGCAGATTATTGTGTGAAGCTGAAGAGATGAGTAATAACATTACAAAAGACATGCTATTTCCCCAGTGGGAGACACTTTATAGTAAACAATATGAATATGCTGATAAAAATTGTAAAAAAATGTTCGACCGCAAAAGTAAGGAGCTACAGAGGGATCTACTTCAGTATAAACGAGGAACAGCTTATAGATGGGACACTAGGCAGGATAGACCATATAAGAAAGAAACATACAGAGGAAGACAGTACCTTCCCAAGCCCAACATTCATGAAGAGGATTTTTTATGGGAGGGGGAGGACCTAGAAAACTGGCCAACATTGAAATATCAGGGGAAGGGACAACCAGGATGGAACAGACACAGGAAATAATAGGACAGACTAAGGATGGACAGACAAGATATGAAGGGAACACAGTTATAAGATCTATACAAGGACAGACAGGTGATTCCTTGATTATGAATATTCAACAAGTGAGAGGGGATGTAAAAATATACAACTATACGGACCATTATGTTAAACCTGAGTTGTTACATGTTCTGACCAAAGGAATGAAATATATCCCAGAAAAGTCAATGGACCTTACAGATACGCTGGTTGAGATCAAATTGTTTCTTAGAAAATTAAATCTAGGGATATTTTTTCAAAATGATGATATTCAATATAGACCCAGAGGAGAATTAAAAAAGAAAAGTACATTTACTCCCCCTTTAGCTAAAACATTAGTCTCCTTTGAGGATGTAGTGAACAAAGAAATATATAACTTATATAATAAAAATAAGTACAACAGTAAACACAGAGTAGCTAGTAAACAAGCAGCTTTGGTATTAGACAAACATAGTGACAACAACATAAGGATGATGACAGCAGATAAGGGGGGTGGTATAGTACTTTATGATAAGGAAAAGTATAATGTCAAAATATTTGAAATACTCAATAATACAGCTTATTATGAAGAGTCCTCACTTAATCAAGTCAATATTGCATATAGGAGAATAGATTCCTATCTAGAAGAATTTTTGCTTGACAATAGAATAGATGAGGAACTATATAAATATTTAAAGGTAGATTTTCCTATTTTGGCAACCATCAAAGGAATCCCTAAGATTCACAAAAATTTATTGGACCCTCCATTTAGACCCATAATATCGGGAAGTGACAGCAAGGTCTTCCCTTTTGGGAAATATATTGACTTTAAACTAAAACACATGTATAGTACTATAAGGCATATTATCAAAGATTCATGGGAATTCTTGGGATTGTTCAAACAAGAACTATGGCACCCAGAGTTGCTGTTTGTCACCATAGATATCCAAGATCTATTTTCATGTATCCCCAAAAATAAGAAGTTATGTACCTACCATAACGTTCCATGTTAGTTGTCTTCTCTCGCCTTCTTTCTTGCTTGATGGGTTCGGAGCCGATCCTCGGCTCCGACATCGCTCTTGCTTAGCTCGAGAACTCCTTTTACCAGCTCGAGGCAGCCCCATATCCCATGATGCAAGGCAGGAAGTACCCAGATCTCGTTTGTTGACAAAAGGGCAATAACACCAAGCATAAACAATACTTCCCAAAGGAAGAAGAAACTTACAAATGGAAAAAGGACCAGGTCTGAATGGTCTTTAGCATTATAGTTTCTTATACAAGGTCTGTCCAGGCCAGGGGAAGGAGGGAGGGTCGCCAAGAAAGAAGCAGAGAAGACAACTAACATGGAACGTTATGGTAGGTACATAACTTTTAAATGTGTTGTCAATCTCGCCTTCATTCTTGCTTGATGGGACCAAGGCCCCTAGCACCTCTATCCTGGGTGGCTCAATGGAACAAACTCTTGAGGACTGTAGAGCCAAAACTGGCTCTGTCCCTGGAGGCCAAGTCCAATTTGTAATGGGAAACAAAAGTGTGAGGAGTGCCCCCAAGTGCTGCCACACAAATAGTGTCCAAAGGCAGTCTAGCTTGAAAAGCTGTAGAAGTAGCTAAACTCCTAGTTGAATGTGCTTTAGGTTTTGAGCACAGCTGTTTTCCCCTGATCGATAAATTTCAGTGATGACCGAAGAAAGCCATCTGGACAAAGTCACTTTAGAAACAGGAAGGCCTTTTATTATCCGCATAGGAAACAAAAAGTTGATCAGATTTTCTAAATTTTTTGTTCTGTCCAAATAATATCTAAGCTGACGGTGGACGCCAAGATAATGTAGCTTTTGTTCAGCTCTATCTGAATAGTTAGGAAAAATACAGGGAGATCAATAGATTGATTCAGATTGTTTTTCAAGCGACCTTAGGTAAAAGGATGGATTAGTTCTCAAAGATACTCTGTCTTTGTGAAAAATCAAATAGGGGTCGAACCAAAGAGCATGAAGTTCAGACACCCTCCTGGCAGATGTAATAGCCACTAGGAATAAAGTTTTCCAAGAAAGATGTTTCAGGGAACAAGAAACAGCTGGCTCAAGGGGGGAAGAATCAAGGATGTCAGCACTAAATTTAGATCCCACTGAGGAGGAGGATTCCTGATTGGAGGCTTTAGTAGGAAAATTCCTTTCAAGAAGGCCCTGCAGAGCCTATGGGACATAATATTATGATCTGCTATCCCGACATGAAAATTAGAAATAGCAGCCAACTGAACTCTGACTGTGGAAGAAGAGGAGCCTGCATGAAAAATCTCTGCTAAGAAGTCCAGAACTGCCTGAACAGGGGCAGTAAAAGGATCAATATTTTGGGCCTTAGCCCAATAAGAGAAACGTTCCATTTGCTTGTGTAAATCCTCCTGGTAGAGGATTTTAGTGAAGTTACTATGATATCTCTAACTGGGTTAGAGATCAAAGGAAGCCTGGCTAAGGAAGGAAGTGGAGCAACCATGCTGTGAGGTTGAGAGAAGGGATTGACCGCAGCTGACCGGATTGGTGAATCAGTAGATCTGGCACTGGGTCCAGATGCCACGGCTGCACCAAAAGGTGATGATGGAGGAACGGAACCAAACTTGTCGAGGCCAGTAAGGGGCAATGAGAATCAATTTGGCTCTCAAAGCGGTAGCTTTCTGGATCACCTGAGGGATCAGAGGAAATGGAGGAAGGCATAAAGAAGTCCCTGGGGCCAATCCTGGGTCAGAGCGTCTCTGGGGGATGGCCTGATAGAGGAAGAGGCTGAAGAAGTCTGGACATTTGCTGTTTTGGGGAGTAGCAAAAGATCGCAACATGGACGACCCCCATTCCAGAAAAATCTCTTCCGCTATGTATTGCTTGAGAGACCACTCGTGAGGCATGAGAATAGCTCTTCTCAATCTGTCTTTTATAATGTTGGTTTTCCCAGGGATATGCGTTGCTACCAGAAACCGATGAGAGGAGATCGCCCATTGCCATAGTCTGAGCGCTGCTCGACACAAGGGGTAGGACTTGGTTCCGCCCTGTTTGTTGATATACCAAACTACAGACATGTTGTCTGTGTGGACTGCAATTGTCCCTACGGAAGAAAGTCGTTGAGGGCTTGCAACGTTAAAAGCACTGCTCTCATCTCCAGGACATTTATGTGCAGATGGTACTCGAACGTTGCCCTCGACGCCCATGAACCATCCTGCCCTGATAATGACCCCCACCCGATCAGGAGGCATCCGTGGTGACAGTGGCTATCGGGGACGGAGGTACAGCACCTGCCTTGGTGAACCTGAGACGATGTGATCCACCAAGCAAGATGTTCTTTGCATGTTTGTGTCACCAGAATCTGGTGGAGTTGCTGGTATGTCCACTGTGTGAACAGCATCCGCTGAAGCAGGCGCTTGTACAATCGAGCCAGGGAAGAAGAGTGATGGCCGCAGCCATAAGACCTAATACCTTTAGAACCATTCTGGCCTGTACCTTCTTGCTGGCCAGAATGATCCTGACATGAGTCTGAATGTCTGAAACTCTTTGTTCTGTAAGGGTAGCTGACATCCGAACAGTGTTTAAGTTTGCGCCTATGAAGGTAATAGACTGGCAGGGCGATAAGGAAGACTTTTCGTAGTTGACTGAGATGCCCAAATGAGAACAAAGGTCTATTGTGTAATCCCTGGCTTGTATAAGCTGATGCCTGGTGGTGGCTGACAGGAGCCAGTCGTCGAGATACGGAAACACCTGGAACTTGACGCCCCTCAGGTGAGCCGTGACCACTGCCATGCATTTGGTGAACACTCTGGGGCTGTAGTGAGACCAAAGGGCAGGGCTCTGAACTGCAATTCACTGGACCCCAGCCGAAACGGAGAAATCTCCTGGGCGTCTGTGAATTTTGATGTGATAGTACGATCCTGAAGATCTATTGAGCACATCCAGTTGTCCATCTGTAAGAAGGGCAGAATAGACTGAAGAGAGACCATTCGAATCTTGTCTTCCTGACAGACTTGTTGAGTCTGCTGAGATCCAATATTGGTCTCCAGTCTCCCGCTTTTGGGGACCAAAAGAACCTTGAGTAGATTCCGGCTCTGAATGGTCTATTGTAACTGGCTGAATGGCTCTTTTGCAGTAGTTTTGCGATCTCTAACTCTGCAATGTCCCTTAGACCGGTGGTACATCTGGAAGGGAACTTGAGGGAAGGACTTTCCTCGAAAGGAATTATGTAACCCTTGGATATGATCGACTGTACCCATCTGTCTTGAGTGAGGGAATGCCAGGCTTCTGGGTACAGTGATAATCTGCCCCCGACTGCCTCCAAGGAGGGACAGCTGGGCAACACCTCAGGGATGCTGAAAGGGCTTCTCAGGAAGAGACTCCCTGTTGCCCTGATTCTTAGGACCCCCTCTGCCTCTAGAGCGGCGTCTGTTGTTGTTACCCCCTCTGCCTCTAGGGGTAAACTGACCACGTGAATCGTGACTCCTTGGGATTCACGAACCCATCTTCCCACCCTTCTGTCCTTTGGGATAAGGCCTAGAAGGGTGGAAAACGGACTCCAACAGCAGAAAGAGTCTTGCCGTCCTGCTCACACCTGGTCAAGGTTTCCTTCACCTGAGGGCCAAACAAAGCTGACCCATCAAAGGGAGAATTTGTGAAGGGCCAAAATCACATAGCACCTGTGCCTCTTGGCTCTACCTCCATCAGCAGCATAAGATATTAGCCGCATGGAGGAGTTAGCAATGGAATTGAGGGTTCCTAGCTGCAAGCAATCTTTTCTTGGGCCCCTGCAGCTGTAGGATCCTGAACTACTTCTCCCAGCTCCTTCAGGATATCTCTCTGGAGTCTGGTGAAGTGACAAAGATAATTCAGCGAGCATATAGCAAAGGTCGCTGAGGAAAACATCCGCTCTATCCATGGTCCTAGAGTCCTTATTAGGAGGATGGACGGGCACGGAAGGATCTGCAAGTTCCTTTTGGTGGCCGCAGCCACCACCATGGCATCAGCGGGGACACCCTTGGTAAGGAATTGTTTGTCACTAGGGGCAGTTATAAATTTAGAAGGCCTCCTAGGGACTGGCTCTACAGAGTCAGGAGCTGTCCACGCCTGCACAAACTGCATAAGGGGGGGGGGGCGGAGACACCCAGGAGGTGGAGGGCCGAGATCCAAACGCCTAGGTATACTGACTCATCCTCAGAGGGATTGTTGGTGGGCCAGTTTCCCCTCTTAGGAAGTTCTAGGATGTCTGAGAAGGAGACATCCTCAGAGGGGATCTAGGGGATCCCTCTGACTCATCAAAGTCAGTATCCGGTGACAGACTCAGGGAGTCTACATGCTTCCTCTTACAAGTCCTCTTCCTAGGAGGATCTCCCGAAACATCAGGAGGGGAAATTCCCAATCCTCGGAAGAAGGTAATGGGGAAACCTGAGGCGGAGGATCTCTGGGTCCTGTAGCAAGAGAAGTGGCAGAGATGTCAACAGGTACAATAGAGGAGGAGCTACGGAAGAGACTGCTGACTGATACCAGTGGCCAGTACACTCTTCATCACCCTAATGCTCCCCTCCCAGGCAGGTCCGAGACCCGGCTCGAAGAGCTAGGAACTCCAGGGGCCACGAGGGGGAGGTCTCCAGATGCCGAATCGGGCAGGCTCACCAGGCCGGAGGCCAGGGGGAAGGCGGGCTCGGGACGAGGGTCGATGCCACTCACCTCGGAGACCATAGGCCCGACACCGAATCCCTCTAAGGAAGAGGAGATAAGAGTAGGGGCTGAAGGAACAGAAGGTATCCGCCGTCCTCCAGCGTAGCAGTATGCATGAAGACTGATGACCTTGAAGATCGCCCGGGATGGCTCGTTCGATGGAGCAAGGGGCGCCCGAAGCGAAAGTATCGGCTCCAAGGGAGACCCCGACCTCTTCCTGAATGGGAATGTCGCGCCCGATATTATCTGATCCTGTCTGCACCATTTCTCGGAGGAGCGGCGAGAGCGTCACCGATATATGGCCAGCGGGCCGACCCACAGCCACCAAAATAGCGGTGGCCGGAGTATGCACGTGCCTGTCTCACATGGGTGTCCGGGCGTGCGCCACGCGTGGATACCGCGGTCCGCGGCGTGGGTGTCGTAGCGGTGAACCCGGTCGCACAGAGACCCCAAAGCATCGGCGCGGCGATAGCCATGGCGTCCGATCAGCAGTGGATCCAGAATGCAGCGGTCGGACTTATACGACAGGCTTGCAGTGGGCGAGGCCACGGAAAAAGCGAGAGCAGAAGCCTGGAGTTGCCCAGCGGGTAGTTGATTTTTTGTGGGGCGGAAGCTTGGCGGAGGCCCTCCGGCAGAAGCAGGACTCTCTGGCTGAAGGAGTGACAAATAGCAGGAGTCCTGCAGGTGAAGAGGGCTCCAAAAACAGTAGGTAAGAAGTGTGACCGCCGTCTGTCAGAGACATCTGACAGCACGAGTCACACTCTTTAAAACCTGAAACCCTCTTTAGACATGGTGCCTACTAACTAACACACACAAACTAATACCAAAAGGTATTTAGTAAAAAAAAAAACCAACACACACACACCCTAACGGGGGATAAAATGAAAAGAGACAGGGTTTCTGTCAGAGGGAAAAGTTAAATATACAAATAGTTTTTAACTAAAAGGGCTGTTAAATGTCACAAAATGTAGATTACTTACAGGAGGCTGGTAACAGGGGGGCTTAAATGTCAATTGAATGAATTACAGGAGGGGAGCTGGTGGACCTCCCAGCGAGGCGGATCTCATCATGGGATATGGGGCTGCCTCGAGCTGGTAAAAGGAGTTCTCGAGCTAAAGCAAGTGCCTGTCGGAGAGGGGATCGCCCGGAACCCATCAAGCAAGAATGAAGGCGAGATTGACAACTTAACATCGAAGGTTTAGACAAGTTTATTAACAGTCTACATAAATACAGTGGACTATCTAATGATGATGTCTCCCTACTTGCAGCCTTTATGGACTTGGTCCTGGACTTTAATTACATCTATTATGAAGGAGAATACTATAGACAAACAACAGGAGTAGCCATGGGGGCCTCATGTGCCCCCATGTATGCAAATTTAGTACTATTAGACTGGGAAGAGGAATTTGTGCTCAATTCCAATTGGATGAAATATATTAAAACATACGTCCGTTACTTGGACGATATATTTATCCTTTGGCAGGGTGATATAGAAAAATTGACAAACTTTATGAGTTTTATAAACCATACTACAGAGTATTTAAGGTTTACATACAAAGTGGACAAGGAGGGGATTATTTTTTTAGATGCCTATATCTATAATGATGGCACATCTTTCCAGTCGAGAATATATAGGAAAGACACGTATAGTAATGGATATCTCCATTTTGATAGTGCCCATTCCTATAGTACCAAGAGGGGAATAATAAAAGGACAGTGTATAAGAGCAGCGAGAATGACAACAACAAGGGAAGGAATGTTATCTGAATTGAATTTTATTAGTGAAGCCTTTAAGGAGAAGAGATACCCTATTGATATGATTACAGATATAACAACTTATGTAGCACAAGAATGGGGCCGGAAATACCCCCCGCTTTTGGGTATAGGTCTAGAAAGTAATAAAGGGGTACTGAAGAAAAATAATAATATTAAGAACATGGGAAATACGGAAAAAAAACATCAAAAAGCATGCATTTTGAAATACGGAGCACTCAGTAATGAAATAAAAGGAATAATAAATTCCAACTGGAACATTTTATCAAGTGACAGTTGTATAAAAGATAAAATACCAACTAGTCCGTGCTATGTGTATAAAACAGGAAATAATATAAAGAGAATTATAGAGTTAAAATATTATTCCAATAAGAGCACTAACTATAACAAAACTGGCACTAAAAAATGTGGCAATTGTAATTACTGTAGTTATATCCTTGAGGAGGTGTCAGTTACCCTTCGGAATAATGTTAAAAGTAAGGTTAGGTTCTGTCATGGTAACTGCCTGAGTCAACATCTTATATATTTAGCCCTGTGCAACACGTGTATGAATTATTACGTAGGGAAGACTGATAGACATCTGAAAAATAGAATTTATGATCATTTATATTGTATCAGAAAATCAGATACAAACAATGCCCTATCGAGACATCTAATAAATAATCAAGGCTGCACAGGGTTTAAGTTTGCTATACTGGAAGTAGTGAGACCAAATCCCAGAGGGGGCAATATAAAGGCAGTAGTGAGTGATAAAGAGGTGAGGTGGCAGATTAGATTAAATGCAGCTGTACCACCAGGACTTAATGAAGTGGTTCCCACAAAACCCTTAGTAAGAGCTTAGACTGTGATTACAGCAATACTAAGGGTTAAAAGAAATTTTATAATCATATTAGTATACACATACTAAAATGAATATCAATATATGATACACTTCATGTTTCTGTTATACATGTAACTTTATAATATAAATATCTATTTTAAATCTATTTGGTTTTAAGTAAGGCATGGTATATGGTTTTTAATTAGTTTAATTATTTTGTATAAAAATAAACATAAGACAATGTAACCTAGTACATGCACATCTAGTTTGAACATTAAGATAGTAATGTCTGATATTTTATATCAATTTATGGTATTTTCCTATGCATAGGATAGGACTATGTGTTATACACAAGGCATTACCTAGGTTAATATATATTCAGTTTTTAATAACTTGGTAATCTATTTTTAGTTATAATGTGTTGTATATAGCAAGCAATCCTTTATAAGCATTCTTAATTACCTAATTGAATTATTGAATGATGTCATGGATTTATTGGGGCTTTAGGCGGGAAAGTAAGTGTGTGTAAGTAGTGGAATGTTGTTCTGAGGAAGTCCATATTTTTGGATGAAAGCGCTTAACAACTGCTGTCAATTTGTGCAATAAAATACGTGAGCTGTGTTTGGATCCTTGCCTGGATTTTTCTCTTGCTGGTTCCCAGCTGGTTTTGTTTCATACTGTTGAAATCCAGGACTTATTTGCCTACAAGTCTCTAAAATAATTCTTATAATTTCATAACCATATCTCTCTTTCATTTTCACACTATTTTTAAACTCCACTTTAACTTTATCCCATTCTTTAGTTAGATTTTCAGAAGACATTTCTGTCTTCTCTAATAGCTCCTGAATAATTTCCACTATCCATTCCAAAAATTCCTCTCTTTTGAACAGATAAGTGGGAAAATGACAGTGTATAATTTTTATTTCCTTATCCCATGTTTTTATTTTAGTTATTATTGGCGCATGATCTGAAAAATTTAATGGGTACCTAGCAAGACCTTCAATTAAATGCACATGTTCCTGTGAAATGTAAACTCTGCCTAGCCTAGTCCAGTTTTTGTATCTTGGGGAATAATAAGTAAATTCAATCTGAAATCCAAGTAATGAATTTACATTTTCCATGCCAATTATCATCATTTATTTCTTCAAAAATCTAACCTCTTTTGTTATATTTTCCCTTCTAACCCCCCCCCCCCCCCCCGGCACATGTCCACTGTTGTAAATCAAATTCCAGTCCCCTACTATAAGTAATATTCCTTGCTGAAAGCTGATTTCTCCCAGAATTTTCTCAAGCTCCATTATAGCAGTTTTAGATGGAATACAAACATGCCAGCGTAATCCACCTCCCCTGCCAGTAGCCCCTTAATACTACAAATCTACCATCATTATTCATTATTTTTTTACTTTCTTCTGTCACTACTGTAGCTCCTCTTGCAATTAAAATAAGTACTTCTTTTTTCCTTTGTGCCAGGTATTACACTGAATAACCATCCTGAAAACCTTTATCAAATTCACATGTTCAGTTCTTTCCAAGTTTGTCTCCTGTAGCACAGCTATTTTCACTCTACATTTTTTAATATAGTTCACTACTCTGTCTTTTTTGTACTTATCTGTGAGACCGTTGACATTTAAAGGCATTAGAAAAAGCAACATTATATTAAAAAGTTATTATTATCACCTTTTATGTACAACAGTTTTTTTGTTAAATGACTAGCTCGAGCTTTTGCATTATATGCATACACAGGTTAATCTTTTATGCTTTTTCCTTGTCATATCCATTTGAGCCTTTGTAACATCTTACAAAACTTTTTGTTTTAATGAAAGCCCCCCCCCAAAAAAAACAAAACCCCAATAACCCCCTAAAACCAAGTAACTTAACACACAAAACTATATACATCTTCAAATATTTAAGTTTTACCCTCCTAACAGCAGCAAACATTACAAACTGACAGCCACACTGACAGACTTGAGTTAGCATGGATAACCTTTATTTTAGGTTAAGATACAGCTAAGTGCTGTCTGGTTTTCTCTCATCTTTACAGCTCTCCTAGATGAGTAAACACCTGAATGCTTTCAGAGTAAACACCTGAATGCTTTCAGAGTAAACACTTGAATGCTTTCAGGAGAACATGATCTCCCAGCCATTTCTCTTTATCAGACTCTTTCTTGGAGACACAAGGACCAGATACAGAATTGCTACTAAGAATCCACTTATTTGATGGGAAAAAAAAAACATCATATTTAATATTATTCTTTATTTACTTGCTTTCTCTTAAAAATGTGTTACTAGATCAAGCTAAGGGCCTTAACCTAATCTTTCTCCTACGCAAGAATGAGAAAAAGTACACTAACTTTTCTTTTGTTGTACTTTTTTAAACCAGACTTTTGTTCTTTTTTTACATTTTAGTGTCTACATTTCTTAAAACTGAACAAGTAGAAAGAAAAAAAAAAACAGGATCACCTGTTTACATTAGTATTCCCATTACACTTAAAAATAACTGAGAAAACATTACAGCATGCAAAGAAAATCATGCACTATAAAAATAGTACCATTAACATTTTTTTTTTACTTAGAGTTTACTTTCTCCCTTCTCCCCCCATCTCCTAAGCATTTTTCCAAACATTAATGACATGAAGTAGGGCATATGCCTTAATGTCCCCTAGTTTAACAAAATTTGACAAGAGTCCAACATTTCCACATTTTCTTGTTCTGTCATGTTTCACAAATATAACTGCTTTGTAATTCCACATTTGTCAATTTCCAGGTTACTTGTTTTATTCCACTTCATCTCCATCTCCCATATCCTGTCTCTGCTTCATTTTTAATGCACTCTTGGTTTCTTCTAGTTGACTCTTGTGCTTTTTTCCTTCTCTCAAGCATTTTCCATTGAAACATTGGAAAAGGCTTCATTGGCACAGTCTCTGTGTAGTCTTTATTACCAGAAAAAGCAGCAGAATCTCCTCCTGTTTCACAGCTCACTTTTTTGGACAAACTTTTGTATTTCCTCCTCAGTATGTACTTCTTCAAAAATGATTCTTTCCCTCCAGAGAAGAATATTCTGAAGATAGCTGGGCACAGGAGTTTTAATCTCATACCTGCGTCTCGACATCTCCTGAATACAGGAATCATTTTACTCCTCTTCTGCCTGGTGTACACTGAGTAACCATTCTCCACAAACACTCTGCTGTCTCCTGCTTTTAGTACTTTGTCTTTCTGCCACAGTTTTGTCAGAATTAACTCCTTCTGCTTTTAAGGATTGCAACATTACTATTAAAGATCTAGGTTGCTTTCTCCTAACCAGTTTTGGAGCATATACACAGTGTGCCTTTCATTTAATAACTCCTGCTATGAATACCAGTCCAGTTGCTTATTTCTGCTTTCATAAAATTAATACAGTCTGTTCATTCCGGGTCTATATTACGTGATCGAAAAATAATTTAAGCAAATGGGATTTTATATCGAAGTTCACTTCATCGAGCTGTTGATAGGGAGATTGTGGTACAGTGCAGATTGGAAAATTTGTCCTTTCCTCACTGTACTGCGATCCTGGAGTTGGTGTATGTAATTAGCAGGGGGTGGGGGGGGGGCATAGCCCCCCCCACAAGACAGAGTTTGATGAAGTGCATTTCGATATTAAATCCTATGCACTTAAATTATTTTTCGATCATGTAATATAGACTCATTCATTCTAGCTTCTCGCGTACAGCTGAAAATCTCAGGTTTTCCCTACATTCTCGGTCTTCTAATTCTGTTATTTTTTGAAACATCTCTTCTTAAGCAGTTTCATATTCAGCCAGCCTTTTCTTCATCTCGACCTCTGATTTTTGAAGTTTTATCACCTCATTTGAATATCTGCTTAAAGCTTCTCACATTTTTTCCAGCTTTTTGTTGTTTGAGTTGATACACTCCATCAATGTTTTGTTTATTTTAATCAGGTTTGTGTGCAGTTGTCTTGTACTTTCCTCTAGGTTACTGGATGTCATGTCTGGAGCTTGCACTGCTTTTTCCTTAACAGCTGCAGTACTTTTCCCAGTCAGTATTTTTATTTCACATTTTGTAGCTATTTTTTTTCAGGTCCCCTGTATTTCATTTACCTGGCATCCAGGCAGTGCACTTGTTAGCCAGTTACTGAAATTTACCCAGAAATATAAATCCACTGGCTTTCTCTGCCAAGTTTCTGTTTTCACACTGGGAGAGCTAGAATGAAACTGTTACTCAATGGCAGCCACAAAAGGCTTTAGTTTTATCCAAATAATATCTGAGTTGTCTATGCAAATCCAAGGTGTGAAGAATCTTCTCACTAGCTGATTGTGGAGAATGGAAAAAGTGGGCAAATAAATAGACTGATTAAGAGACAACTCATTAACCATTAGTATGAAGGGATACCATTGTCCTTACGGAAAACCAAAAAAAAAAGGAAAAGCCATAAGGGCCTGCAGCTCAGACACCTATCTGTCTGAGTTAAGGGCCAAAAGAAGAACAGTCTTCCAAGAACAATGCTGTAAAAAAGCTGAAGCTGTAGGATCAAAAGGAGCCAGTCGGTTTTTCCAAAACAAAATTTAGGTGCCAGAAAGGAGGAATAAGCCTTCTAGGAGGCCTAATATGAAGGACACCTTTAAGAAAGTGGTTGATTTCAAATCTAAAAGATAAAGGGGGGAGTCAAAGGCAGACAAACAGAAATAGCTGACAGGTGGGCTTTAACAGAAGAGTATGGCAAACCACCACTGAGCAAGTCACACAAATAAGAGGCAACCAAATCCACTCACAGTAAAGGGATCCAGGTTACAAGGAAGACACCAGGCAGAAAATCACTTCCATTTGGACAAAAGATTTTCTGGTAGTGGGTTTTCTAGCCTCCTGCAGGACCCAAAGCACATCCTCAGAAAAAAAAGATGTCTGAAAGGAATCAAAACCCTATCACCCACAATGTCAGTTGAAGAGTGGACAGGTGGGGATGGATGAGAGACCCCTTGTCTTGTTTGAGGAGCTTCACCCTGTGAGGTAATTTGTGATGCTTGCCCTTTGCCCAAGGGCAGAAGAAGAGGGAACTAATGCCAAAAGGCAGCCATCAACAAGATTTTGGGTGCATCCTGTTCTATCTTCAACAGGACTTTCAGTATGAGTGGAAGGGTGGGAAGCCATAAAGAAACATCCCTTTCTAAAAAAAAAAAAAAAAACAGGTCCACCTTCCAAGCCAGAGGACATGGGATTCTGGTGGAAAAAATAGGAATTTGTCTGTTCAGAGGGGAGGGGAAAAGATCTACTTCAGAAGTACACTGGTGGCAATGTCCAGAAACACATCTTTATGAAGCATCCACTCATAAAATTGCATTATGGATCTGCTCAGAGAATCTGCCACAATGTTCTGAACTGAAGGAATGTAAACTGCCTGAAGGGTCACCTAATACTGGACAGTGAGATCCCAAACCTGAACAGATAGTCTCGACAGAAGATAAGATCTTGTCCACCATTGCTTGATGTACCACATCACTGTGGTATTGCTGTGAAGACTTGGAGGGGCCCTGGAAGGAAGAGAGAGTGAAAAGACTGAAGAGCCAAGGGAGGGGCTCTCATCTCGCTGATATTGATGTGGTCCTTCTTTTGCTGAAGAGACTAAAGGCAATGCACTTTCAGAGGTCTGAAGAAGGACCCCATCCCATGTTGGCGGCAACTGTAATGAGTTCCTGAAAGGGACTCGAGGATGAAAAGGAAGCCCTGGATTGATGGACAACTGATAAACCCAGCAATGAAGTTCTAGCTTGAGACAGTGGAGAAGGGGAATTAGAAAATCCAAAGAATGAGAATGTTGAAGCCAGACTGATTTTAGGAATCCCTGCAGCTTTCTCATATGAAGCTTGGCCTGATGAAGCATAGGAATCCATGTGCTTGTAATGGAGTCCAGAGGAAGAAGGGACTGAAAGAATGCAATCAGAGCTAAAACCTTAGGGAGAGGCAGAAATGCCAGCATTGGAACCACCTGAAGCCTGCACCTTAGAAAAATATAATCCAGAGAAGGATTCCGGAAAGGTTTTTGTAATTTCACTGTAAACCCTAGGCTTAGCAGAAGACAAACAGCAAACTGAAGATGCTGAAGTAAGATTTCAGAAGAATAGGCCTGAATGAGCAGGTCGTCCACATAAGGAAAGATCTGTATTTTCCTTAACCTGCAAAAGACAATCACAGGAGCAAGGTATTCGGTGAAGACCCTTGGGGCAGTACAGAGGCCAAAGGACAAAGCAAAGAACTGAAAATACTGAAAAAAAGCTGGCTAGGCAGAGAGAAGTATGAGCAATCCGATTTAATAAAATAAAATATGTGGGAAAATACGGGAAGGGGTTTTACTCCAGAATATTTTAGTCCCTAGGAAAGAAGGCACCTGGAGACCCATTCTGGATCTTTCTCAGTTAAACACCTTTTTGAAGGTTCCTTCCTGCCGGATACTCACCCTGCAAACTTTGTTTCCTCTTCTTCCTCAGGCTTTTCTGGTTTCCCTGTATGTCAAGGATGCCTTTCTCCATATACCAGTTCATCCCCTTTTCAAGAAGTTTTTATGTTTCTCTATTGCATCTTTGCATTTTCAGTTCTTTCAATAATGTAAAGGAAAAGAGCAACCAGCAAAGCCACAAAAACACTGAAAAAAAGACAAAAAAGCTGGTTAGGCAGAGAGAAGTATGAGCAATCCGATTTAATAAAATAAAGTAAAATACATGAAAAATATTAAAAAATACAAACAGGATAAGCGCTTTCATACACAGAGGTACTATGCCAACATAGTTCTGGCTGAATGGGAATTGCAGAATGTATTCTCTGATAGTAATGCGTTTAGAAGGTTTGTACTTTATTATGGCTGCTATGTGGATGATCTGTTCCTCATCTGGGGGGACACAGCAGAAACTCGATCAATTTGTGTACTTAAACAGCACTACTAACTTCCTTCGGTTTACTTATGATTGGTCAACAGAACTCATTTGTTTCTTAGATGTGATGGTGCATAAGACTGCAGGAGGGTTGAATACCAACCAGTATGTTAAACCTTGCAAGACCAACAATATAGTACACTCACGTAACATGCACCCCAAAGCATGTTAAGCAGAATGTCCTCAAAGGACAGTTCTTCAGAACAGCCAGATTAAATACAAAAGATAGTGATATGTACGATTCCTTTGAGACACTCGCTACTGACTTGTTGAACAGAGGGTACAACAAGTTCAGCAGTTGTAATTTCACAGAATGATGCAGTTATGTTGAGGGGTACACGAACAAGACTGTACTTTAATGATCAGGCTTTGGAGTCAACTCCTTTGGCCTTGAAACCTACCCAGCCAACATGTATGAGCCTTACATACTCTAAGGACTCAGGATCAATTTGTGAGATCATTAGAAAACACTGGAGAATTCTGGTCTCAGATGAGAGATGTAAGAGGTTGCTAGGAGATTCACCTTCCTTTTGTTTTAAGAATTGCCCTTCACTGAAGAAAATATTACGTTATAAGCCTTTATCCAGTGGTCAGAACAACGTAGTTAGTCAAAGAATAGGTACGTATCCTTGTCACCATTGCAATGCATGTAGACACACAGACACAGATGACCAGTCTGTACATCCAGACACAGGACAGGTTTTTAACATTAGACTACATGCGGACTGTGGCAGTCAGAATGTTGTGTACTGTGCATCCCGTGTGATATGTAGAAGTTTCTATGTTGGAAAAACCAATCGCTGTTTGAGGGATCAAATAAGACAGCACGTTTATAGTATCACCAAGAGGGATAATAGGAATGCACTGTCTAAACATGTTCTATTAGTAGGGTGCGATCACTGGTTTAAGTTTTTGGTGCTGGAAATGCATACACCAAGATTGAGAATGGGTGACACAAAAACACAAACAGAATGTGTGGAGATAAAATGGATGCATTTACTTAGGGTGAATGAAGGTAAGGGGTTAAATGATGTCATCCTTCTTAAGCCATTATTAAGATCATGTAACCTCAGACATTACGCTATATAAATGCACTACAATGTGAAGTTTTAATGGACCTGATGAAGTACCTATGTGTATGAAAGCACTTATCCTGTTTGCATTTTTTAATATTTTTCACAGATTTTACTTTATTTTATTAAATCTTATTGCTCGTACTTCTCTCTGCATAGCCACTTTTTTCTCTTTTTTTCAGTGTTTTTGTGGCTTTGCTGGTTGCTCTTTTCTTTTACATTGTTGAAAGAACTGAAAATGCAAAGAAGCAACAGAGAAATGTAAAAACTTCCTGAAAAGGGGATGAATTGGTATATGGAGAAAGGCATCCTTGACATACAGGGAAACCAGAAAAGCCTGAGGAAGAGGAGGAAACAAAGTTTGCAGGGTTAGCATCCGGAAGGAAGGAACCTTCATAAAGGTGTTTAACTGAGAAAGATCCAGAATGTGTCTCCAGGTGTTTTCTTTTCTAGGGACCAAAAACATTCTGGAGTAAAACCCCTTCCCCTTTTGCGGAGCTGGAACTTCCTGATTTATTTCTCGAGACAGGTCCTGAAGCACCTCTGGAAAAAAGGAGGCTGAAAAATGCCCGTAAAGGGGGAAGAGATTTCAAGACCATAAAACACCCTTGGCGGAAGATGGTCAGAACCCAGGAATCCTAGGTGATCTTTAACCAAACAGGAAGGGACAGGGAAAGATGGAAAAAGAGAGAAAAGGCAAGAATGGTCAGACAGCACATGGTTTGTCAGGAAAAGGAGGCTTCCGAACTGAAGGAGTTTGAGTAGACTTAGCAGCAGGAGCCCTTCTAACATCCTTTTCACCTTTGGTGGGAGGGTGAGACTGTCTAGGACAAAGGCCAGTTTATTAGGGTAATTTATTTGAAACTTGGGAAGAGGTGAAACAAAAATATGTTTCAAATCCTGTAAAGTCTTACCATTTTCCTAAAGGGACTTGAACAATTCAGCAACACCAAAAAGATGTTTGTTATCTAGAGGAGCTTCCATCAACTTACCCTTAATATCATCAGGCAATGACTGAAGTCAAAGTCAGGAATACCTCAACACAGAACCAAAAGCAGCAGCTCTAGAGGAAGCACAATCTGCATTGTATCTGCATTTAATAGAATGGCAAGAAACATGAGAAGAAGCCCCTAGGAAAAAAAACAGCTGAAGTCTTCCCCTCAAGAGTCAGGAATATCAGAAAATAACCTGACAGGCCTGAGAAAGAGGAGACAAAACACACCTGGTCATATGGGTCTGGTTACTTTACAGCTTTAAAGGCCAAAATAGCAGAAGTATACACTTTCTTACCCAACTTCTCCATAGTTTGCTGTCCTTGTCGAGGGAAGCAACTTTGTAGAAGGCAAAGATTAGATGGCCTCTTAAGAGGGGTAGAAGACCAAGGCGGAGCAGTTAACAGAGACCCCTTTAGGAAGCTTCAAAGCTGAAAGGGCATTAAACAGACCTTGAGTGAAATTTTGCCATTCACTCTGAAAATCTTTGGCAGCAGGAGAAAGGTGTTTAGTTTTCTCCTTTTTCTTTAAAGGGATGTCAGCCCTAAAGATCTTAAGCAACTCTGACAGATCTATGCTAGCCTCCAAAGAGGCTGAAAAAAAAGGATAGTCCCCTGGGCTTTCACTAACCTCGAGAGAAATGTCCAGTGGAGGCAGTACAGCAGAAGAATAGTACAGTTGTGTACACTGACCATAAATGTAGATGTTCGAGTGTATTCACTGTTGCAGTCATCACACTTGTGTTATCCTGCCAGGGGTAGCCCTCAGTCGGCCCAAATACCAGAGGCTTAGTATTTCTGCATCAGTTGCTGTCACTCCAGGACTGACGTAAGGTCGTCAGTGGTATAAAATCAGGCAGCCGACGCCATTACATCAGTTTTTCTTGCCCCACCTGTCAGGAGCCCCCAAATAGGGAGCTAGGTTATGGTGGAAGAACACCACCAGTAGAAAGTAAATACCAAAAATTCTCTTAAGGAGAGAGGGAGAGAGAGCGAGAGAGAGCCAAGAGGGATAGAGGGTGGGAAATCAGGACTGCAACATTGAATACACTCGAACATCTACATTTATGGTAAGTGTACACAACCGTACTATGTTCTTCATGTTTTACTGCTGCAGTCGTCACACTTGGGTTGATTCCCAAAGCTGAAGAAAAGGGTGGAGGTAGTGAAGAAGACTGGGGGCTGGCTAGGATGCCCTGCAAGACTGCGGTGGCAAAGCCTGCTTTGGATTTGGAGAAGACAGGCAGGTGGTAATGCTTGGTGAAGGTATGAACAGAAGTCCATGTTGCAACCTCCAGGATGTCCCTGGTGGGAACCCCTCTGAGAAAAGCTGCAGAGGAGGAGGTTGCCCTGGTGGAATGCGTCCTGACCCCCTTTGGGGAGGTTTCTCATGCTGTTTGTAGCAGAAATGGATGCAGTGTGCTATCCACTTGGAGATTGTTTGTTTGGATATGGCCTTGCCATCTGCCCCTGCTGAAAAGCTGAGTAGCAATTGGTCAGTTTTTCTAAAAGATTTAGTCCTATCCAGATAGAATCTGAACTGTCTGTGCACATCTAGAGAGGGCAGAATCCTTTCCCCTTGTTTTGTGGGTTAGGGGAAAAGGTGGGCAAATGAATGGTTTGGTTGAGGGCCACACTGGACACCACTTTAGGCAGGAAGGATGGGTTAGCCCTGAGGGAGACCCTGTCAGCATGGAAAATGAGGAAGGGCTCTACAGCCATGAGTGTTTGTAGCTCTGAAACTCTTCTAGCGGAAGTGATGGCCAGAAGCAAGGCTGTTTTCCAAGAGAGGAATTTTAACTCTGCTGAAGATGCAGGTTCAAAGGGGGGTAGGGTGAACTTTTTTAACACAAAGTTAAGGTCCCAAGCTTGGGTAGGAGCTCTTCTGGGTGGCCTTAAGTTGTTAACCCCTCTTAGGAACTGTTTGATGAGAGAGTGTGAGAAGAGAGGTGGCTCTGTGATTTAATGAGCAGAGATGGCAGAGGCATGAATTTTAATAGAAGAGAAGGACAGACCCCTGTGTAGTAAGTCTGCTAGGTATTCCAGGATGAGAGATAGGGCGGGTTGTGCTGTTTTGGCTCCCTTAGCCTGGATCCAGGTACAAAACCCTTTCCACTTGTCAGCATAGGATTTTCTAGTGCTGGGGCATCTGGCCATACATATAACATCTAGGAATTGTTTGCTTAGGCTGGCAGCTTGAGGATAGGACAGGGAATAAGCCACGCTGCCAGGTTGAGGGTCTGCAATTGGGGATGCATGAATTCTCCATTCTTCTGGGTCAGGAGTGTTGGGATCTGAGGTAGGTGCCATGGTGGCAGGGGTGACAGGCTGCGCAGCTGTGGGTACCAGTGCTGGCGTGGCCAGTATAGGGCAATCAGGACTGCCCTTGGTTTTTCCTCCCTTATTTTGAGCAGTACCCTTGAAATGAGTGATAGAGGGGGAAATCCATAGACCAAGAGGTTTACCCATTGGAAGGATACAGCATCCACTTTCCAGGCCTTGCTGTGAGGTCCCCTGGTGCAGAATTTGCTGAGCTGACGATTGGAGTGGAAGGCAAAGAGGTCCACCTTCGGGGTGCCCCATTTCTGGGTTACAAGGGTGAAAGTTCTGTGGTCCAGCTGCCACTCATGTGGGTATAGCAGGTTTCTGCTTAAGTTGTCTGCCAGAGAGTTTAGGGAGCCTGGCAGGAATTGTGCTAGCAGGTGTACCTGCATGGCTGAGGCCGTGTGCCAAAGGGTCATGGCGAGCCTGCAGAGAGGATAAGAGCGAGTCCCTCCCCGCTTGTTGATATACCATATCACTGTGGTATTGCCTGTTTTGATCAGTAGAGGCCCCGGGGTGAGTAGGAGTCTGAAAGCTGTCAGGGTGTGCTGAACAGCTAGCATCTCTTTTTGGTTGATTTGTAGATGTATTTGATTTGGGCTCCAATGGCCCTGATTGCACCTGCCATCCAGATGTGCACCCCAGGCACAGTCTAATGTGTCTGGGGTGAGGGTGTGGGGTTGCGAGAAAGGAAGTCCCTTGTGGTTGCATGCTGCTGGTCATTAAAGAAAATCTTTCCTTAGGGTATCATTGGCATGATAGTTTCCAGGTCTTGAGAGTGTTGACACCAAAGGCTTTTTAGGTGCCATTGTAATTTCCTCATATGCACTCTAGCATATGGAATGAGTAGAATTCAGGAGGCCATGAACCCTAGAGCTTGCAGGATTTTCCTTGCGGATAACTGGGTTCTGGTGGCTAGTTGAGAGAAGAAGCCTGTCAGGTAGGCTTGTTTTTCTGGAGTAAGGAATGCCATCTGGGATGCTGTGTCTAAGACTTGCTCCCAGGAATACATTTTTTGTGTGGGGACTAGTTTTGATTTCTTTTGGTTGATAGTATACCCCAGGGAGATCAGTAGGTCCTTTACAAAGGTCAGGTGCTGTAACAGCTTTTCCTGACTGTCTGCCTGAATCTGGCAATCATCTATGTAGGGATAAATTTGAATATTTCTTTGTCTGCAAAACGCAATGGCTGGAGCCGGCATTTTGTGAAAACTCTGGGAGCAGTGGATAAGCCAAAGGGAAGCGCAGAGAATTGAAAGTGAATAGATCCTGTCCTGAAAAGTACAGTTGTGTACACTTACCATAAACGTAGATGTTCGAGTGTATTCACTGTTGCAGTCATTACATTTGGGTAATCTGCTGGCAGGTTGCCCTCAGTTGGCCTGATTAACAAAGTCTTGGGTCCTGCGTTGGTTGCTGTCCCTTCTTCCATGATGTCAGGTTGTCAGGGGTATAAAACATGCAGCCAATGCCATTACATCAGTTCTTCTTGCCCCAGATGTCAGGTGCCCCCCAAATGGGGAGCAAATAAAATTAAAAACTCAAAAATATACCTCCAAACAAAAACAAATGCACCAAAAAGGCTTTTATGCATAGTAAAAGAAAGTAGAGGTATAGTAAGAGAAAAACAGGGGGCTGGAACAGTGAATACACTTGAACATCTACATTTATGGTAAGTGTACACAACTGTACTATGTTCTTCATGTTTCACTGTTGCAGTCATTACATTTGGGTAGATTCCCAAAGCTATGGTTGGGAGGATGGACTTATACAGCATTAGGACCAGCTATAAGGCCCTGCAGGACAGCAATGGCAAAGCCAGCTCTGGATTTAGAGAAATAAGGTAAATGGTAATGTTTGGTGAACATATGAACTGAGCCCCAGGTAGCAGCTTCTAGAATGTCTCTGGTAGGAACACCTCTGAGAAAGGCTGTAGAAGTAGATGTAGCCCTGGTAGAATGAGATCTGACCCCCTGGGGGATAGTTTTACCATGGTGCATATAGCAGAAACTAATGCAATGGCTTATCCATTTGGAAATACTCTGCTTTGAAATAGCCTTTCCCTCTGCCCCTGCAGCAAATGCCACCAGTAGTTCTGATCTTCTTAGAGATTTTGTCCTAAGGAAAATCTAAGTTGTCTGTGTACATCCAATGAATGCAGAATCCGCTCCCCCTTGTTCTGTGGATTGGGAAAGAAAGTTGGCAAATGAATGGTCTGATTAAGAGCCACACTGGATACCCCCTTAGGCATGAAGGATGGATTGGTCCTGAGACACCCTGTCCACATGAAAAATAATGAAAGGCTCCACTAAGAGCCATTTAATTCAGAAATCCTTCTAGCTGAAGTGACTGCTAAAAAGAAAGCTGTTTTCCAGGAGAGAAATTTTAAGTCTGCAGTAGCAGCTGGCTCGAAAGGAGGGAGAGTGACTTTTTCCAATACAAAATTGAGGTCCCAGGCAGGGGTTGGAGCTCTCCTGGGTGGTCTTAAGTTTTTGGCCCCTCTGAGATACTGCTTTAGCAGAGGATGAGAGAAGAGGGAAGGTTCTGTGTTGTAATGAGCTGAAATGGCTGAGGCATGGATTTTTATGGAAGAAAAGGACAGGCCCTTGTGAAGCATCTCAATTAAGTATTGTAAAATCTGAGGAATATTGGGCACTGCTGTGCTTATTCCTTGTGATTGATTCCAGGCACAGAATCTTTTCCATTTGTCAGCATAAGATTTTCTAGTACTAGGCCTTCTTGCCTCCAAAATGATATCCATCACAGGTTTGCTGAGGGATGCTAAGGGTGAATTTAGGTGATTAGCCACCCTGCAAGATTCAAAGTTTGGAGCTGTGTGTGCAGAATTTGGTTGTTCTGCTGAGACAGTAAGTAAGGTGTCAGAAACAGGTGCCATGGTGGAAGGTGTGACACACTGTGCAGGAGTGGGTACCAGTGTTAGCGAGGCCAGTCTGGATCAATCAGAATCATTTTTGGTTTGTCCTGTTGACTTTTAGTAGAACTTTGGAGAGCAGAGGCAGAGGGGGAAAAGCATAGACTGATAGGTTTTTCCATCTGAATGATAGAGCATCCACTTTCCAGGCTTTTTTGTGATGAGTTCTTGTGCAGAATTTGTCCAACTGATAGTTCTGGGGTGAGGCAAAAAGATCTATGTCTGGACTCCCCCATTTGCGTGTCAACATGTTGAAAATCCGTGGTTCCAGTTTCAATTTGTGTGGGTCCATGAGATTTCTGCTTAGTTCGTCTGCCTGAGTATTCAGCTTTCCTGGCAGGAATTGAGCTTGTAGTTGTATATGGTAGGTCAAGTCCGTGTTCCACAATGCCATGGCTAATCTGCAAAGGGGGTAGGAGTGGGTACCCTCCCTGCTTGTTTATGTACCACATAACTGTGGTGTTGTCTGTCTTTATCAGTAATTGTCTTGGATGAAGGTAGTCCTTGATGGTTGTCAGTGCATTCTGTACAGCTAGCATCTCTCTCTGATTGATATAAAGGTGCATTTTATTTGGGCTCCATTTGCCCTAAATGCACTTCCCTGCCAGATGAGCCTCCCAAGCATAGTCTGATGCGTCTGTTGTTAGGGTTTGGGCGGCAGGGGGTGGAGTGAATGGCAGTCCCTTGTTTTGGTGGCAGGCCTCTGCCCACCATAGGAACTCTAGTTGCAGGCAAGGTATGATAGAAATCATTGTTTCCAGGCTGACAATGTTGACTCCATAAATTTTTTAAGTACCACTGAAGTTTCCTCATATGCAGTATTGTATATGGAATTAGAAGAATGCAGGAGGCCATGGACCCCAAGGCTTGCAGATAGCAGGGTTTTTCTGACCACCTGTTTGAAGTAAGTTACCAAATGAATTTGCTTTTCTGGTGTAAGGTAAGCCATCTGGGCAGTTGTGTTCAAGCTTGCACCCAGGAATGTACATTTTTGAGAGGGTACCAGTTGTGATTTCTTTTCGTTTATGGTGTACCCTGGACAAGTTATAACCCTTTTTACAAATGCAAGATGATTTAGAAAAATGTTCTTGCTTTCTGCCTGAATTAGACAATCATCCAGGTATGGATATATTTGAATATTTCTTTGCCTGCAAAATGCAATTACTGGAGCCAGGCACTTTGTGAAGACTCTGAGCACAGTAGATAAGCCAAAGGGCAGTGCAGAGAACTGGTAATGCAAGCAGCCTGCTTTGAAGCGGAGGTATCTTCTGGAAGATTCCCTGACTGGGATATGCAGGTAAGCCTCTTTTACGTCTAGAATTACCAACCAGGCATCTTTACCTAGCATAGGAAGCAACTGTTGAAGAGTCAGCATCTTGAATTATGGAATGTCCAGAAATGTGTTTGAATAAATAAGTCCAGAAGTGGACGCCATGATTTGTCTTTTCTGGGTACCAGGAAAAGTCTTGAATAGAAACATTGTCTCTTTTCCTCTTCTGGTACTGGTTGAATAGCCCTCATGTTCATGAGGACAGCACTTGTTTCTGGGCCTCTGCCCATTGATTTGGGAGCAGATCTGACCATCCATTTGGGATTGGCAATGTGTGGAAATGGAATCGGATCCCTGGGATACTATATTTAAAACCCATTTGTCCTGGGTTATAAGTTGCCAGTTTCTTGCATGAAGTGCCAGTTTTCCCCCCAAAGGGGCGGCTAAGAGGTAAGTGCTTGCTAATTGTAGAGGGAAATCACTGAGACTGTTTACCATAGGGAGGTGCCTTGTTGTTTCCAGATTTGGAGGTGGAGGCACCCCATTGTTTTGTTCTAAAAGTCCCTTGTGACTGAAATCTGGAGCCTTTGGAATGTCTGGGTTTGACTTGAGTGGCTCTCGAAGGAACTGGAAAGGACCAGTTCTTAGTAGGCCAGTGCCTACTAAATCTTGGAGGTTGCACTTGTAAGAAATCTTTCACAGTTTGCATAGATTTAGCTTTATCTTCCATCTTTTTTAAAACGTCTTCGGCCTTATTACCAAAGAGATGGTCCTGTTGTAAAGGAGCATCCAACAATTTTGCTTTAACATGATCAGGCAGAGTTTGTTCTTTGAGCCAAGCATGCCTTCTTGGCACAGACCCAGTTACAGCAGCCCAGCAAGAGGCATCCAAAGAATCAAAACCGCATTGCAAAGTATGTTTTCCAACTTGTTCAGCTGAATGCAATAAATCCTGTAAATCTTTATTTTCCACACAGTCAGAAATTAACATAATTTTCTGTTTAAGCAGTTACATGATATGCTGTTGATATTTAAGCATATGAAACTGACAGTTTAAAGCCCTGATTGCCAAGGTTGCTCTATCAGAAGGGGTAGGATTTTTAGCAGTAGAGGCCTTAATACCCTTGGGATCCTGAGAAAGGTTTTCAGGATCTGCAATAGGATTGTTGAAAAGGAATTTGTGGGAGTCAAGAACCCTGTAGTATCTGTCTGGCTTACAAGGGGCCAGAGGCAGAGAATCAGGAGCCATACTAGATTCTGAAAAAACATCTTCAACAATGTCTAGAACAGAAGGTATAGCCAAAGGCCTATGCTGAGGAAGAAGAAGAAAATCCCTAAGTCTCTTTTTAGATTCAGAGAAATCCAGACTTTCCCAGTGGAAATGTTCCCTTAAGGTATGTAACGTTTCCCCAAAAGAAAAATCCTCAGGGGGAGAAGCAGAAGGAATGGAATCTTCTGTACCAGAGTCCTCATAAGTAGGTATAGACAAATCCTGTTCATTAGAAGAGTCAGAAGAAATAGAATCCTGTTCAGAAGATTCATAATCAATGTCTTGCCTAGGCCTCTTAGAAGAAGGGGGTTGGCTACCCCTGATCAGAGTAATTAAATTTTCAGTCATTTTGATCATTTGTTTTTTACGCATAGGGGCCTGCATATGTGGCCCAGGCATTGTTTTTTTTAGACACAGATTTAGATTTTGGCCTTAGTTTTGAAGATGGCTTTGGTCGAATACACAAATCTGTAGGCCTGAAAACACCCTCAGAAGCCGGTGCCTGCACAGCGGCTCCGGACCCATCTAAGGTAGAGACATCCGCAGGTTCCATAACTTGAAGTATCTTGCAGCATACCGGACTCCGAATGGGTCTCAGTAGAGGCTTGCAAATCAGAAATGGTGGTTATCAGGGGCTGCGAAAGCACCTCACTGGAGTACCGGTGAACTGGCGACTGGCTTAGGAGAAGCGTCATCAGTTTTGGACAGCGACAGCCTGTCTGTCTTTTTCTTTGCGTTTTTTAGGTATTCCGGTAGTCGGATTGCTAACAGATGACATTTCTGGATAATTAAATCGTGAGCCACAATATTTAGAAGCAAAAATATACCAACGTTTAATAGTGCATTGATTAAATGTAGCACAAAACTGAGAGCAAGGTACGTTGTGGTCAGGGCCTAGGCAAGGACTATAGTACAAATGAAAATCCTTACGACGTATTTGCTTCCCACAAGTAATGCAATTATTAACTTTTACTGACATCGCTAAGGAGCAAGAAAAAGTTTCCCCAACGGGGTACTTCGCTTTTAGTTGAAGACTTTGGTTCTGAAACTCGAAAATGAGAAGTTATGTACCTACCATAACGTTCCATGTTAGTTGTCTTCTCTCGCCTTCTTTCTTGCTTGATGGGTTTGGAGCCGATCCTCGGCTCCGACTGCACTGCTAAGCTCGAGAGTCACTTTTACCAGCTCGAGGCAGCCCCATATCCCATGATGCAAGGCGGTAAGTACCCAGATCTCGTTTGATGACAAAAGGGCAATAGCACCTAGCATAATAACTTCCCAAAGGAAGAAAGAAGGAGAGAAAAAACCTGCAGGATGGTAGAAGGACCAGCTCTGTATGGTCTTCAGAAGTATAACTCCTTGTAGAGAAAGGTCTGGCCAGGCCTGGGGAAGGAGGGAGTCGCAAGAAAGAAGGCGAGAAGACAACTAACATGGAACGTTATGGTAGGTACATAACTTCTCAATGTTAAGTTGTCAATCTCACCTTCATTCTTGCTTGATGGGACCGTCCTAGCACCTCTATCCTGGGTGGCTCAATGGAACAGACTCTTGAGAACTGTAGAGCCAAAGCTGGCTCTGTCCCTGGAGGCCAAATCCAATTTGTAATGGGAAACAAATGTATGAGGAGTGACCCAAGTGGCTGCTGCACAAATAGTGTCTAAAGGAAGTCTAGCTTGAAAGGCTGTAGAAGTAGCTAAGCTTCTGGTTGAATGTGCTTTTGGTTTCGAGCACAGCTGTTTTCCCCTGAGCCGATAAATTTCAGAGATGACAGAAGAAAGCCATCTAGACAAGGTCACTTTTGAGACAGGAAGGCCTTTCTTGTTATCAGCATAGGAAACAAAGAGTTGATCGGATTTCCTGAATTGTTTTGTTCTGTCCAAATAATATCTGAGTTGGCGGTGGACATCAAGATAATGTAATTTTGTTCGATCTGTTTGAATAGTTTGGAAAAATACAGGAGATCAATGGCTTGATTCAAATTAGTCTTTGAGGCGACCTTAGGCAAAAGGTCGGATTAGTTCTCAATGATACTCTGTCTTTGTGGAAGACCAAATAGGCGAACAGATAGAGCATGAAGTTCAGACACCCTCCTAGCTGATGTAATAGCAACCAGGAATAAAGTTTTCCATGAAAGAAATTTCAGGGAACAAGAAACAGCTGGCTCGAAGGGGAAGAATCAAGGATGTCAGCACTAAATTTAGGTCCCATTGAGGAGGAGGACTCCTGACTGGAGGCTTCAGGAGGAAAATTCCTTTCAAGAAGGCTTTACAAAGCCTGTGGGACATAATGTTGTGATCTGCGAACCCGACATGAAAGTTCGAGATAGCAGCCAACTGAACTTTGACTGTGGAAGAAGAGGAGCCCGCGTGAAAAATCTCCGCTAAAAAATCCAAAACTGCTTGAACTGGAGCAGTGAAGGGATCAATATTCTTGGCTTTAGCCCAATAAGAAAAACGTTTCCATTTGCTAGTATAAATCCTCCTGGTAGAGGATTTTAAGGAAGCTACTATGATGTCTCTAACAGGGTTAGAGATCATAGGAAGCCTGGCTAAGGAAGGAAGTGGAGCAACCATGCTGTGAGGTTGAGAGAAGGGATAGACCGGTGCAGCTGACCAGATTGGTGAATCAGAAGATCTGGCACTGGGTCCAGATGCCACGGCTGCACCAAAAGGTGACGATGAAGGAACGGAAATCAAATTTGTCGAGGCCAATAAGGAGCACTGAGAATCAATTTGGCTCTCAAAACGGTTGCTTTCTGGATAACTTGAGGGATCAGAGGAAATGGAGGAAAGGCATAAAGAAGTCCCTGGGGCCAATCCTGGGTCAGAGCGTCTCTGGGGGGATGGCCTGGAAGTGGGAAGAGAGAGAAGAAGTCTGGGCATTTGCTGTTTTGGGGAGTAGCAAAAAGATCGCAACATGGGCGACCCCATTCCAGAAAAATCTCTTCCACTATAGATTGTTTGAGAGACCACTCGTGAGGCATGAGAACAGCTCTGCTCAATCTGTCCGCTAAAATGTTGGTTTTCCCAGGGATATGCGTTGCTACCAGAAACCGACGAGAGGAGATCGCCCATTGCCAAAGTCTGAGCGCTTCTCGACACAAGGGGTAGGACTTGGTTCCGCCCTGTTTGTTGATATACCAAACTACAGACATGTTGTCTGTGTGGACTGCAATTGTCCCTAAGGGAAGAAAGTCGTTGAGGGCTTGCAACGTTAAAAGCACTGCTCTCATCTCTAGGACATTTATGTGCAGGTGGTATTCGAACGGTTGCCACGTCCCATGAACCATCCTGCCCTGATAATGCCCCCACCCGATCAGGGAGGCATCCGTAGTGACAGTGGCTACCGGGATGGGGGTACAAAGTGTCTGCCTTGGTGAATCTGGGGAGAAGTGATCCACCAAGCAAGATGATTCTTGCAAATCTGTGTCACCAGTATTTGGTGACGCATTGGAAGTTGTTGGTAAGACCACTGAGTGAACAACATCCATTGAAGAAGGCGCATATAGAAGCGAGCCAGGGGAATAAGGGTAATGGCCGCAGCCATGAGGCCTAACACCTTTAGAACCATTCTGGCCTGTACCTTCCTGTTGGCTAGAATGATCCTGACGTGACTTTGAATGTCTGAGATTCTTTGATCTGTAAGGGTAGCTGACATCCGAACAGTGTTTAAGTTTGTGCCTATGAAAGTAATAAACTGGCAGGGCAATAAGGATGATTTTTCGGAGTTGATCAAGATGCCCAATTGAGAACAAAGATTTATTGTGTAATCCCTGGCTTGAAGAAGTTGATGCCTGGTGGTGGCTGAAAGGAGCCAGTCGTCGAGATACGGAAACACCTGGAATCCTTGACGTCTCAGGTGAGCCGTGACCACTGCCATACATTTGGTGAACACTCTGGGGGCTGTAGTGAGACCAAAGGGCAGGGCTCTGAACTGGAAATGACTGGACCCCAGCCGGCGGAGAAATCTCCTGGAGCGTCTGTGAATTTTTATGTGATAGTACGCATCCTGAAGATCTATTGAGCACATCCAGTTGTCCTTCTGTAAGAAGGGCAGAATTGACTGAAGAGTGACCATTCGGAATCTTGTCTTCCTCACAGACTTGTTGAGTCTGCTGAGATCCAATATTGGTCTCCAGTCTCCGTCTTTTGGGGACCAAAAGAACCTTGAGTAGATTCCGGGCTCTGAATGATCTGTTGTAACTGGCTGAATGGCTCTTTTTTGCAGTAGTTTTAAGACTTCTAACTCTGCAATTTCCCTTAGACCCGGTGGTACATCTGGAAGGGAATTTGAGTGATAGAAAGGACTTTCCTCGAAAGGAATTTTGTAACCCTCGGATATGATCGACTGTACCCATCTGTCTTGAGTGAGGGAACGCCAGGCTTCTGGGTACAGCGATAGTCTTCCCCCGACTGCCTCCAAGGATGGACAGCCGGGCAACACCTCAGGGATGCTGAAAGGGCTTGTCAGAGAGAGGCTCTCTGCTTCCCTGGTTTTGTGGACCCCCTCTGCCTCTAGAGCGGCATCTGTTATTGTTACCCCCTCTGCCTCTAGGGGTAAACTGACCACGTGAATCTGGCGTGACTCCTTGGGATTTATGAACCACATTTTGCCACCCTTCTGCCCTTTGGGGTAAGGTCTAGAAAGGGTGGAAAAACGGACCCCTACGTCAGAAAGAGTCTTGCCGTCCTGCTCACACCTGGTCAACGTTTCCTTCACTTGAGGGCCAAACAAAGCTGACCCATCAAAGGGAGAGTTTGTGAAGGACGCCTTAAAGGGATCTGCAAAATTACAGAGCCGCATCCAGGCTTGGCGTCTAAGAGCCACACCTGTACCTGTGGCCCTACTCGCTCCATCTGCAGCATATTATATCAGTCGCATGGAGGAGTTAGCAATAGAATTAAGGGTTCCTAGCTGCGAAGCAATTTTTTCTTGAGCCCCTGCAGCTGTAGGATCCTGTACTACTTCACCTAGCTCCTTAAGGATATCCCTCTGGAGTCTGGTGAAGTGACATAGGTAGTTCAGCGAACGCATAGCAAAGGTCGCTGAAGAGAACATCCACTTACCATACCTATCCATGGTCCTAGAGTCCTTATTAGGAGGATGGACAGGTACGGAAGGATCTGCAAGTTCCTTCTTAGTGGCAGCCGCCACCACCATGGCATCAGCAGGGACACCTTTCGTGAGGAATTGCTTGTCCGACGGGGCAGTAATAAATTTAGAAGGCCTCCTAGGGACTGGCTCTACAGAGTCAGGAGCAGCTCACGCCTTTCGAGCAATAACCTGCATAAGGGGGTCGAAAGGCGGAGACACCCAGGAGGTGGAAGGCCGAGATCCAAATGCCTCCAGGTATACCGACTCATCCTCAGAGGGATTATTGGTGGGCCAGTTTCCCCTCTGTCTAAGGAGTTCTAGGATGTCTGAAAAGGAGACATCCTCAGAGGGGGATCTTGGGGATCCCTCTGACTCATCTAAGTCAGTATCTGAAGTGATAGACTCGGGGGAGTCTACGTGTTTCCTCTTACAGGTCTTTCGCGGAGGATCTCCGGACTGATCAGGAGAATCCTCGGAAGAGGGGGTTCTCCCCAGTGGTGAAACCTGAGACGGAGGATCTCTGGGTCCGGGAGCAAGAGAAGTGGCAGAGATATCGATAGGCACCATAGAGGGAGGAGCTAAGGGAACAGACTGCTGGCTGCGTCCAGTGGCCAGCACACTCTTCATCACCTCGAAGGCTCCCCTCCCAGGGAGGTCCGAGAGAACCCGTTCCGAAGAACCAGGAACTCCAGGACCCACCGAAAAGGAAGGCTCCGAGGCAGATGTCGGAGCCGAGCTCACCAAGGCCGAGGCTCCAAGGGGAAGAGTGGGGTCGGACAAGGGTCCGATGCCACTCACCCCCTCGGAGGAGACCAGGGAAGCCCGACCACCGAATCCCTCTAAGGAAGGTCTCGAAGAGGAGATAAGAGTAGAGGCTGAAGGAGCAGAAGGGGGTATCTGTCCCTCAGCCGTAGCAGAAACCATTCCCGAAGACTCCAACTCCAAACTCTGGGGTAGAGTCGAAGGAGGAACTGCAATGGGGTGTGGACTAATAGTCGTCTGTTGAGACGGACTATGTAGCATCTGGGCCAGTGCCTGTGATTTTAATAATCTACTGACCACTCTCTAAATCATGGTCAGAAAGCCTGGATGACCGGCTCCGATGGCTCCGTTCCGAGAGGAGAGGAGAAGCCGGAGCCGAGAGTATCGGCTCCAAGGAAGGGGACCTAGATCTCTTCCTCGAAGGAACCATCGGAGCCGAAACCATGGAAGCTGTCGGAGCCGACAACTTTTCGGCACCGACAGAAAGTTTCGATGCATCGGCTCCGGCCGGAGCCGATACAGACATAAAAGTAAGGGTGTCGGAACCGGTTGGCGCCGACACCGAAGCCTGAGCCACATGGTGATCGGAACCGATCGGAGCCGACACCGAAGTGGCCGAACCAGAATCGGCACCGATAGCCATCGGTGCCGAAGGTTTGTGCAAACCAGAATCGGCTCCAGCCAGAGCCGATCTCGACTCTGAAAGAGTCGGAGCCGAGGCCATAGGCTTGGACACAGAAGCCTGGGCCTTGGAAGACTTAGAAGTCTTAGATGGAGCCGACTTAGCCGGAGAGCCCTCCGGCTTAAGTAACCCCTCAAAATCAGCTTATTTCTCCTTTCCTGCAGGACTCTCTGGCTAAAAGAATGACAAATCGCACAGGAGTCCTGCAGGTGGAGAGGTCCCAGGCAGTATAAGCAAGAAGTGTGACCGTCTGTCAGAGACATCTTCTGACAGCACGAGTCACACTTCTTAAAGCCTGAGACCCTTTCCTTAGACATGGAGTAAAAAACACACACACACAACACCTGTCCAAGAAATATTACAATCTCAAAAAATGAGAAAAACTATTCTCTCACACACACACCCTAACAGGGGGGGGGGGGGGATGGGATGGGAGAAGGCCTGACTAAAAACTTTAAAGGAGAGAGGGAATTTTAGTCAGAAAAGGAGTAAAACTAGTGTAAAACTATTAAATTTAAGTTTAAAATTAATTTTAAACTGAAAAAGGGGCAAAAGCAGTAGTGTATAAATCACTTACCAGGAGCTGGTAAAAGGAGGACCTCATCAGCGAAGCGGCAAACGAGATCTGGGTACTTACCGCCTTGCATTATGGGATATGGGGCTGCCTCGAGCTGGTAAAAGTGACTCTTGAGCTTAGCAAGTGCCGAGTCGGAGCCGAGGATCGGCTCCGAACCCATCAAGCAAGAATGAAGGCGAGATTGACAACTTAACATCGAAAATTTCAGGAGTCGGCCGACCGGCACTTGTGAACTGCTTCTGCTTCGGGCACCGTGTGGCAAGAAAGACTGATGTAATGGCATTGGCTGCCTGTTTTATACCCCTGACGACCTGACGTCATGGAAGGAGGAACAGCAACTGATGCACGACACAAGACTTTGTTAATCAGGCCGACTGAGGGCAACCTGCTAGCAGATTACCCAAATGTAATGACTGAAACAGTGAAACACGAAGAACATCGTAGATATTTCCTGCAAGATTCCCTAATTGGGATGTGCAGACAGGCCTCTTTTAGGTCTAGGGTGGCTAACCAAGCATCCTTGGAAAGTATAGGAAGAAGCTGCTGGAGGGTGAGCATTTTGAATTTTGGTATCACCAGAAAGGTGCTTAAAATGGATAGATCTAGGATTAGAGTATGGAATAGAAACCTTGGCCTATCTGGTCTGCAGGAACATGCTGCACTGCCCTCATGGAAAGCAGGGAAAGGACTTGCTTTTTGGCCTCTTCCCACTGGTTTGGATGAATATCTGGGAACCCTTTTGGGGCTGGCAGAGTGTGGAAATATAATTTGTATCCCTGGGACATTATGTTGAGTACCCATCAGTCGTTGGTAATAGAGGCCCAGTTGTTTGCATGGGAGGAGAGTTTTCTTCCTAGGGGCACAAGCAGGTAGACAGAGGTAAGGGGTGGAGGTGTAAAGTCATTGTGAGCTCTTACCATAAAGTGGTGGCTTAGCACATCTTGTTTTTGAAGAGGAGGAACTCCATTACTTAGATCTCTGCATTCCCTGGGACTGATGTCTCGGGGGGGTCTGATTCCCCTCAGTCTGGGCTGAGCTGGCCAGAAAAGACCAGTGCTTGGAGGGGAAATGCCTGCTGGACCTGTAAAAAGTCTTTAACTGTCTGCATAGATTTAGCTTTTTCTTCCATCTTTTTTAAGACCTCTACTGCCTTGGTGCCAAACAAATTGGCTTTGTTTAATGGTGCGTCCAATAATTTTGATTTGACATGGTCTGGCAAGGTCCGTTCCCTAAGCCAAGCATGCCTTCTGAGGACAGAACCACTGACTGCTGCCCTGCAAGATGCTTCTAGGGCGTTAAAGCCACATTGCAAGGTGTGTTTAGTAACTTGGCTTGCAGAATGCATAAGCTCTTGTAATTCTTTTTCTGCACAAGCAGGAAAGGAAGATATTTTTTGTTTGCGGAGTTCCATGGTATGCTGCTGATATTTCAGCATGTGGAACTGACAATTTAGTGCTCTAATAGCAAGAGTTGCTGAGGTGTATACTTTTTTACCTCATCGGTCTAACGCTTGGGAATCCCTGTCTGAGGGGGTGGGATCCTTAGCTGAGGTTGCTTTAATTCCTTTAGGTCCTTGGGAGATTACCTCTGGGTCAGCAGTAGGATTTTTGAAAAGGAATTTGTGAGAGTCAGGGACTCTGTAGTACCTGTCAGGTTTCCTGGGAGCAGGAGGAAGGGAGTCAGGAGTCAAACTGGATTCCAGAAAAACATCATACACAACATCCAGGAGAGGAAGAATGGCTAAAGGTCTGTGCTGTGGTAAATCTAAGAATTCCCGGAGTCTCTTTTTTGACTGAGGATAGTCCTGACATTCCCATTGGAAATACTCGTATGTAGGGTTTCACCAAATGAAAAATCCGCGGGTGGCGAGGCAGTAGTAATGGATTCCTCTGCATCAGAATCCTCAAAAGCAGAGAGGGGATGCATGTCTTCATATTCAGAAGCATCAGAGTCATCGGACTCCTGTTCAGATAAAACTTCTGGGGACAAGTCTCTTTTTCTTTTGGAAGGGGTAGCCTGCCTTCCCCTAATAAGGTCTTTGTCCATTTTAAGCATTTGAGATTGGGTGCCAGTTTTTTGGATGTAGTTCGTACCCTAGGCCTTAGAAACTCGGTAGTTTTAGAAAGAACTTAAGACGTGAAAGAAGTCGCCGGTTTGTGTGAACTATCGGTAGTGAAAAGAACTTCCTCGGAAGCTGGTGCCTGCTCAGCGGCTCCGGACTCATCCAAGGTAGAGACATCTGCAGGATCCTTAGTTGAAGAGTAGTCTTGCGGCATACTGGACTCCGAAAGGGTCTCAGTTGTGGCCTGCGAATCCACAGAAGCGGGCATCAGGGGCTGTGAGACTGCCTCACTGAGGACCGGAGAATTGACGACTAGTTTAACAGAAGTGTCATTGGCAGTTTTGGACCTGTGTGGTCTGTCTCTGTCTTTATCCTTACTTTTTTTGGAAGATCGGTAATCGGATGGCTTACCAAAGCCATATCGGAATTCGAGGACTGAGAGCAAAAATATCTAGCTACAATAAGGGCCTGACGACACATAGTTCTGGTGCTGAACAAAGCACAAAAGTGATAGCGAGGGACGTCGTTGCCTGGGCCTAAACAGGTGACGCAGTAAGAATGGAAGCCTCGGTGGGGTATTTGCTTTCCACAGGTGAGACAATTGTTAACTTTTTCTGACAACAGTTAGAGCAAGAAAAAAGGATCCCCAATTGGGGTATTTAGCTTTAGAAGACTTCAACTTCAATTTGGAAATGAAAACTCTGGTAGCAGCCGCCCAGCACTCATGCGAACTGCTTCTGCTTCAGGCTCCTTGGCAAGAAAGACTGATGTAATGGCATCGGCTGCCTGATTTTATACCACTGATGACGTGACATCAGTCCTGGAGTAACAACAACTGACGCAGAAATACTAAGCCTCTAGTATTCGGGCCGACTGAGGGATACCCCTGGTAGGATAACCCAAGCGTGATGACCGCAACAGTGAAACATGAAGAACATCTGACCAAGCTTTATTGGTAGTCTTCTTCACGACATCTGACTCATGGGTAGGGAAGATTCTTCCACAGAATCTTTAGCCAACAACTTAAGACACTGGTTTTCTAATCAAATTGTTAAAGAAGAGAGCTGATATGCAAGGTTTTCGGAACAAACACCTTACAAATTGTACTAGATGTATGGTTATGAGAAGCACCTAAGCAAAAGAAACACTTCTCGTGATGATCCATATGGGAACTCTGTCTCCTGCACTGGCATTTCCCCTTTCTGGATGACATGAAACCAACAATCAAACAATAAAAAAATGGGATAAGAAGAAAAACTCCCAATGGGGCACTTATCTGAAAAGTGGCTTGGTAACCAGTGCTCAAACTGACGACTGAAGATAGCTTTCGGACTGCTGGCAAAGAAGTTCTGATGATGGTACATTCTTACGTCACCTTTATGCCCTACGCAGTTCAAGAGGGGCATACCTGTGATGTATGGGGTATCTATTATAACCTAAAGGCTTTGGTTTACTGGCTGGATGTCAGGGGCTACCCATGGCAGGGGATCCCTATTGTAAAGAATACTGCAACAGTGATATGGAAGGACATCAATAGTGCTTGTACTGCAAAGGTCATCACTGTGAACTTTCTATTGGTCATAATACTATTAAAGTCTTTCATGAAAATAATGGGTGTAATGTCCTTCATCTTTTGGAGGCACGGCATGAAATCAAAACAATAGTACAACACCATGCTAGTGGCTTTTGATGCTCTTACTGCACTTTCTTTCCTCAGAGGGAGTGCTTCCTGCTGCAAATTTATCTGCAGTCTACTGCAAGAGCTTATGGTTGAATAACTGGGTGTGGCACAGATAAAATCTGGGCTGTTTCTTGCTCCAGTTGTGGATGCATCCCATACATGTGATAAAATGCATGTTTACACTTTCTGTCAGCAGGGAATCATCTTTGAACAATAATCCATTTTGTATAATATGCACCTCAGCACAGTTTTGTATATTCTGTTTTATAACCATCCTGTATTTTCTGAAAATACTAGAACACTTCCATACCTACACCAGGTAATTGGACTAAGTTTTCGGCATGACACTGCGATGCTGCATAAGGGGAGTGCTTCCCTCTCGAGAGTGCTGTCCTTTGGATGAGATATTAAACTGAGGCTCTACCACTGTACTTGCAGAAAAGAGTAAGGTAAGTTCATCAGTGCCCTGGTCAAATTTCCTCTTAGTGTGAATACCACATTTGGTCTCTCCTGAAAAGAGCTTGCTGGCCTAGTAAGACTAACCTGGTCAACAAACTGTAAATAAATAAATAGACAAGCAGAAAAAAGAAGATATGTACTCACCATAACATTCCATGTTGGTAGTCCATCTCACCCTTCAATTTTACATATGGGTTCAGAGCCGATGCTCGGCTCCGACTCGGCCGATTTTCAAGCTCGAAGACTTCTGGTTGGCTTGTGGCTAAGCAGGTATTCCATGGTGCACCAGTGCAATCCCCAGATCTTGTTTACTGCTCGCTAGAAATAAAAAGAAACCCCTAACCAACAAGCCAAAACTAAACGGTCGCCAACCAAGAAATTTTAAGTATTACCTCCAGATCTTCCAGGATGGGGGCAGGAGGGTGGGTTGGTAAAAATGAAGGGTGAGATGGACTACCAACATGGAACGTTATGGTGAGTACATAACTTCTTTATGTTAGGTAGTTCAATCTCACCTTAATTTTTACATATGGGACAGCATCCCTAGCACCTTATTCTTGGGTGGCTCATTGGAAGATACTTCTGAGCATTGTGGAGCCAAAGGATGCTCTACCCCTAGAAGCCAAATCCAACTTATAATGAGTAACGAAGGTGAGAAGGGTAGCCCACATAGCTGCTGCACAGATGTGATCAATTGGTACCCTGGCTTGAAAGGTTGCAGAGGTAGACCGAGACCTGGTAGAGTGAGCCTTGATCCCGTGGGGGTAATGGTCTGCCCTCCGAACTGTAGATGAAAGCTATGCAACTCGAAATCCAGTTAGACAATGTCACCTTAGAAATTGGTAAGCCCAATCTGGAATCAGAAAAAGAAATGAACAACTGGTCTGACTTCTGAAATTCTTTGGTCCGTTGCAAATAAAAACGTAGCTGTCTGTGAACATCAGCTGGTGGAAATGATATTCAGCTGCATTGCTATGATTGGAAAAGAAAACTGGAAGCTCAATGGACTGGTTCAATGTGGCAGAAGAACAAACTTTGGGAACAAATGAGGGATTGGTACGTAAAAAAATCCTGTCTTTATGAAAGACTAAATAAGGTTGCTTAATAGACAGGGCATGTAGCTCAGAAACACGTCTGGCTGATGTAATAGCTACTAAGAACACAGTTTTCCAAGACACATACTTTAAGGAAGATGAATGAGACGGTTCAAAGGGAGGGGATGTTAGTTTGGACAACACAAAATTTAAGTCCAAGAAGCCACAGGTTCTTGTAATGGTGGTCTCAGTAAAGTGGCTCCTCTCAAGAAAGTCTTGCATAGCTTATGAGACACAAGGTTGACATTTGGAGACCCTAAATAAAAATGTGAGATAGCTGCCAATTGTACTTTGATGGTGGCCGCGGCAGATCCCTGCTGAAAAAGCTCTGAAAGGAATTCCAGAATCACAGGAATGGGAGCGGTGTAAGGATCCACTTTCATTTTCTGTGCCCAAATAGAGAACCTTTTCCATGTACTGTCATACTGCCTCCTGGTGGAGGGTTTATGCGAGGATAAAAGAATATGAGACACTGATGACAAAACATCATGAAGCCTGACTAGACATGGAACTGGAGCAACCAAGCTGTCAATTTGAGGGTGTGGAGAGAGGGGTGTAGCGAACCCGACATGTGGGTCAATAGATCTGGAACTGGGTCCAGAATCCAAGGATCGTCCAGGAGAAAAGGCTTGAGGAAGGGGAACCAGACCTGACGAGGCCAGTAAGGAGCAATGAGGATCAACTTGCTTCCCAGTCGGTTGGCTTTCTGCATCACTTTGGGGATAAGAGGGAATGGAGGAAAAGCATAGTGAAGTCCCGTGGACCAGAGCATCTCTGGGTGTTTCCCCCGGAGAGGGAATTAGGGAAAAATAACTGCTGCACTTGGCATTGACAGGACTGGCAAAAAGGTTGCAGCAAGGTTGTTCCCATTTTCGGAAAGTCTGTTCCACTATTTCCCATTTCAGAAACCACTAGTAGGGCAGCAAGATTGCCCGGCTCAGCTTGTCAGCTATCACGTTGGTTGTCCCCGGAATGTGCGTTGCCATCAGAAAGCGCTGGAAAGGGATCACCCATTCCCAAACTCGCATGGCCTCTCGACAGAGTGGGTAAGATCTGGTACCACCCTGTTTGTTGATATACCACATAACCGACAAGCTGTCCAATTGTATCACAATCATCCCTGGCGAAAGAAGGTCCTGAAGTGCTTGCAACACCAGAAGCACCGCTCTCATCTCCAGAACATTGATATGCAGATGAGCCTCGTGTTCTTGCCATGTGCTGTGGACAGTCCTGCCAAGATAATGCCCCCCCCCCCGACCTGGGAGGCATCCGTGGCCACAGTGGCAACGGGTTGGGTAGGCACAAAGGGAGCTCCCGTGAACAAGTTGTTGGGAGATATACATCAATGAAGGTCCTTTTTGCATGATTCCATCAGCAGAATAGGGTGATTCAGCTGTAGATATTGGAATGACCACTGGGAGAACAGGAGCCATTGAAGGATTCTCATGTGCAACCTGGCTAAGGTATTAACAGAATGGTTGAGGCCACCGTTCCAAAAAGTTGAAGAATCCATTTTGCTTTGACCTTCCGAAGCACAAAAAGACGCTGAACTTGTGAGATGAGGTTTTGTGCTCTTTTGCCAGGAAGACAAACAGTCATATCCACTGTGTCTACCTCTGCACCTATAAAAATCACAGATTGCGAGGGCAATAACGCAGATTTTTCCCAATTTATAGAGATCCGTAGGTGAGCACAAAGTTGGATGGTGGCATCCCTGTTTTGGAGAAGTAGATGCCTGGTAGGGGCGGTCAGGAGCCAGTTATCCAAATAAGGAAACACCTGGAATCCCTGACGTCTCAGGTGAGCTGTCACTACTGCCATGAATTTGGTGAATACCCAGGGGGCGGCTGTGGTGAGACCAAAAGGCAGAGCACAAAAGTGATAATGGCTGGCTCCCAGCCAGAAGTGCAGATACCTCCTTGATGCCTTGTCCATTTTTATTTGGTAGTAGGTGTCTTGGAGATCCAGAGAGCACATCCAATAGTCTTTCCCTAACAATGGGAGTATCGACTGCAGTGTGACCATCCGAAACTTGTCCTTTTTCACAGATTCGTTTAATCTGCTGAGGTCCAATATTGGCCTCCAGTCTCCGGTTCATTTTGGGATTAAAAAGAACCTGGAGTAAGTTCCGGATCCTGTCTGGTCTGCTGGGACAGGCTGGATGACTCTTTTTGAGAGCAACTTGTTGATCTCCACAATTGCCTGATCCCTGTGATTGGGTGGAACATCCGGGATCTTCTTGGGAACAAACAGTGGAAGGGAAAAGGGTATGATATAGCCACTGGTAACAACTCTTTGTACCCACTTGTCTTGGGTTACATTTAGCCAGGCTTCTGAATAAAAAGAGATGCGACCCCCGACTGGCCCCAGAGAAACGCAGCTGGGCCCCCACATCAGGAGCACTGATAAGGCCGCGCGCTCAAAAGGAATCACAGCCTTGCTGGTATTGCGGACCACCCCTGCCTCTAGGGCGACGTCTACCATTTCCTCCTACTCTGCCTCTGAAGGAGGATTCACTCTGTGTGTCTGGAAAGTGGGACTTTTTGAACCACATTTTACCTCCCCTTTGACCTTTGGGGTATGGTCGAGAGGGGACAGTAAAACTGACTCACACGGCAGAGAGAGTCTTTCCTTCCTGCTCACACTGAGTGAGTGTTTCTTTCATCTTGGAACCAAATAAGGAGGAACCATCAAATAGGGCATTGGTGAAGGTGGACTTAAAAGGCTCCGCAAAGTTACACAAACGCATCCAGGAGTGGCGCCTAAGGGCAACTCCTGAACCCGCTGCTCTGCTCGCTCCATTAGCCGCATGGGAGATAAGCCACATGGAGGGGTTAACTACCGAATTTAGGGTGGGCAACTGAGCAGAGATCCTATCAGGGACTTCCTCAGGACAAGCACCCTGTATGGAATCTCCTAACTCCTTGAGGAGATCCCTCTGTAACCTTGTGAAATGGGTAAGATAGTTCAGAGATCGAAGTGTAAAAGCCGCTGAGCTAAATACACGCTTCCCAAATTGGTCCATCTGTCGAAACTCCTTGTTTGGCAAATGAACAGAGGAAGAAGTCTCCGCCAACTCCTCCTTTGTGGCCGCTACCACCACCATGGCATCTACGGGAATGCCCTTAGACAAGAATTCTTTTCCAGGAGGGGCAGACAGGAACTTATTTGGTCTTCTAGGAATTGGCTCCACGGCATCGGGAGTATCCCACACCTTCCGACTAACCAGTTCCATTAGCTCGTCGAAAGGTGGAGACAACCAAGAGCAGAGGGGTGAGACCCAAAAGCCTCCAGGTACATAGACTCCTCATCAGAAGGGTTGACAGTGGGCCAGTTGCACATCTGTTTAAGGATCACTAGAATGTCCACAAAGGAGACATCATCAGAGGATGACTTAGCGGACCCCATCCGACTCCTCAAGGTCGGTGTCCGATGTCAGAAGCTCATCCTGGGAGTCAATATGCTTCCTCTTGCATACTCTCTTCCGAGGGGGCTCCTCGAAAGGACATTCTGCGGAGGCCCCAGAAGAGTGGAGGCCACCAGCCGGTGGCTCCTGAGGCTGCGGGTCTCTGCCGTCTCCGGAGAGAGTAGGTACTGAGACCGAAGTGTGAGCCTTGGGGGGAAGAGTGCTTGTACCACTGGCAGGGGCTGTAGATTGTGACAGCACACTCCTCATCACCTCAAAAGCAGACCTCTCCGGCTCCGAAGACTGTCCCCGTTCCGAAGAGACAAAGGACGGTGCCAGAGCCAGAGTCATCGGCTCCAAGATAGATGCAGGGTCAGAGCTCACCCTGGCAGAAGCACAGAGAGGAAGGCTTGGAACCGACGAAAATCGATTCAAACCCTCCCCTCTGTGCCGACAGAAGAGCTTCGGTCCCTGGACACGACGGACGGAGCCGAGCACATCAGAGCTGAACTCGGCTCCAATGCAACAGCAAGGGGAGCCCGAGGGTTCCTCTGCAGGTAATGAGCACTCCGGCTGTGAAAAGCCAACATGGCTCGGAGGAGGAATCACGGATAAGGACAAAACTGGTTCGAGTGGCTCCGGAGCCAACTGGGTCGGAGCCAACAAAAATTTAGGCAGAGCAGATGACTTCAGGAGTCTCAGTGCTACCCTCTCCACATCTTCTTCCAAAAGAGTCCTGGAAGATCTAGAAGATAAAGTTGGGGATCTCGACCTAGAAGGCACTGGAGATTTGGCCATCAAGGAGACCAGTAGGGACTCTACAGACCGGCTCCGAGAAGCAGAGTCAACTATTTCCAAGGGTTCAGCATTCGGCACCAAAGTTACCTGTGACTGACTCTGAAACCACGGTGCTCTCATTCGGCTCTGAAGACTGAGGAGTTGATGAGGCAGATTTTGTTAATTTTGCAGGTGGCTCCGAAACATCAGCTGGTGCTGGAGAAGGCCTTTTTGAACTTTTTGATTTTGAGTCAGATCTTGACTTTGAAGACTTAGATGAAGAAGCCGATGAAACCAGATAAGGCTTCCTCGAAGGTTGGCTTCAGAAGACCCCTGTGTATCAGTTTGTTCTTTCTCTCCTGCAACACTCTAGGAGAGAAAGCATGACAGAACAAACATGATTCTTGCAAATGGATGGCTCCCCAAGCAGTAGACACAGCTACTGTGGCCATCTGTCAAAGACATTTTCATGGAGCACTTCATACATTTTTTGAATCCAAAGTGTTTGTGCTCCTTGCTATCCTTAGAGATTGCAACACACACGCAACCAGAGGAGAAAAGAGAAAGAGAATGACTGAGGACTAGGTCCTCTAACTAAAATGGGCCTAGCCCTGGAAAAGAATTACAAGAAATATTTCCGAATAAAAATACAGTGGAGTAGAAACACGAGGACTAGGTCCTCTAAGTTAAATGGGCCTAGCCCTGTGAAGAACTGGGTCTTCTAATTCAAACAGACCAAGTATACCACACCACATACACATACGTTCAATAAGGTAGGAAAAAAATTTGCAACTGTAAAAGTGATTAAGACTTTAGCGGATCCCCGCCAAAGACCACCAGTCAACAAGAATCGATTGATGGGAAATTAATCAATAGGAGCCCCTACTGATTAAGAACGGCGAAACTGCCAAAACTAACTATCTAGACAATAAAGCACAAGTGCACCTAACTACTGATACACAGCAGACTACTACTACTGGTCACACAAGGCAATTAAGGTAAAGCCATATATATATATATATATATATATATATATATATATATACACACACACACACACACACACACACACACACACACACACACACACACACACACACTTTCCAGTAAATAACAGAAAAATGGCAAAACCACCAAAACTAACGATCTAGGCAAAAAAGCGCAACTCCGCCTAACTACTGGTACACAGGATACTACTACTATGGTCACACAAGACCACAAGACAATTAGGGTAAAGCCTTATATAATATATATCCAGTAAATATGCAAAAAAACACTAGTTAATGAAAAATGCAAAAAAACTTAGCCAGAGCCAAGAGAAGCACATCCGAACTCGTCGACACGGCAAACGAGATGTAGGGATTGCACTGGTGCACCATGAGATACCTGCTTAGCCACGAGCTAACCAGAAGTCTTCGAGCTTGAAAATCGGCCTAGTCGAAGCCGAGGATTGACTCCGAACCCATATGTAAAAATGAAGGTGAGATTGGACTACCTAACATCTAACTTTCTTAGATTTTATTTTTTGTATTATTCTATGAAACACAGTACTTTGGTTCAGTTTTCCTCCTTGCCCTCTATCTCACTCTTTGCAGCATTTTATTTATTCAAGCAGCTCTGGTTCTTTTTTTGATGTCCTCAGTTTTTTTATTTAAAAATCTTCTTTGAGGCACTTTTCTACGGGTGTTCCATTAAACAGAAAAAAAAACATATAGATCCACAAAGCCAGCATCTCATCTGAATTTAATTTCCTGTGTCCTAATATTGCTTATTATTTATGGTATTTATGAGGAACTGAACTCAATGAGGGCTACTTGTAAGCGTAGCAGACTTCAAATCCACTCATTCCCACACATGCACATTTAAGAGGAAGAAATGATTACTTTCACAATGACAAGACAAGTAATGATGTTTTACATACCAAAACTGGAGGGAGGAGGTAAGTGGTTATAGCCTCCATCTCAACAGATCACAGTCCATTGAGAATGGTCATACATGAGCAACCTATTTTTCCTAGCCCTCACCTTTTGTCTACACAGATCTCTGGTGGGAAGCCAAGGTCTACAAATGGGAAATCTTTCACTCTACTCTAGATGTTTTTTAAGTCAAGGGTACGCCCCAAACAAACCTCTTTACTGAAATTAGCCAAACTGCCAAATTTTTGTCCACTCCAGCCTCACTAAGAGGCTTATCAGATACCTTGTCTGTATCGTGGGCAAGTAAATCTTTCTATGCAGATATTCTCATTCAAAGTGTGATTTTAAAAACACCAGCAGATGCCAAGGATGACTACTACAGTCTTTCACTGCATGTGAAGACATAAGTCTCGCTTGCTTCAACAGCTGTGACTGGTAACACACATTGATATTTCCAAATTTCTGACCTTATTACTGCATGATTTACATTAATCTCAAAATTAATCCCTGAGGTTAAAAGGTAAGCTGCTAATTAAAATACTACATTCAGGTTTACTAGTCAAAAAAAAAAACTTTGTCTTGTTGGCTGTAAGAAGCCTGTTACCAGAGCTGCTTTGCCCTAGGATTAAGTTCTAAGGCTCTAGAATGTTCTCATAATATAGCTTCCTTTTTAAAATTGTCCTCCCCTCATCCATCAAGGTTCATCTATTGGTGACATTTGCTAAGAAAGATACAACAGTTCAGTGGTCTGTGTAAATGTAATACATAGCTTTCTCTGAGAAAATATGCACATTAATCCACCTGTTAGAATTTCAGCTTTCCCCTGCACTGAAATTAACGCTCCTTTTTTATCTTATAAGCTTTTAGCTTAGGCCACTCTACAACTTTTTATCTTTGCTATTTCTGGTGGCCAATATTTTGACTTGAAAATTTTCATAACCGCTGGTTATATGGTAAGGATCAAGGACCACAATTCTTAATCTTCTGAGAGGAAAAGATCAAGGACCACAATTCGTAATCTTTTGCGAGGCAAGGATATTTCTTAAGAACCAAAATAGTACCACAGATTACTTACAGCCAGCAGATTAGTTTGCCAGTCTACCTCTTGGCAAACCTAACACAAGAAAACCTTTCATCAATACTTAATATGAGAGAGAAGTTTTCACGTAAACAGGTGATGGTAATTAGAGATAGAGAGAGAAATGAGTGCAAAATGATATCTGAAATTCAAATCAATCTGTGACAAAACAATTGTAAAGAATGGAGGAACTCTGCAGTCCACAGCACAGAAGGTTATGTCACCAATACTAACATACCTGTTGTAAACTGCGATCAAGATTGTCATTGGCTGGACTTCCCTCAGACCCATTGCTGCTTCCAGACTGATCTTTCTCATTTAGTAAGGCTGTAGCATAGGCAAGTGTATCCTAAAGGGATACATAAAACAAAAACAGAAAAAAAAAACGTAATTCTTTTTTGGTACAGTTAAACTATGGTAATAATGATGTTAAATAATATGATGCATAGCTATTGAATACATAAAATGATATACCTGTGCTGAGATTGTGCGCTGGAAAGTCTTTGCAGTAGAGGTTTCATTTGATACATTACTCTGTGGGGCCCAATAGTGTTCAGACATCTGAAATTATAATGAGACAAACAGCAGAATATACTTAATTAAGCTGTAAATGCCTAGATACCAGACTCGACTTATGTAATACATTAACGATTATCTTGTGTGTATTGCTTTTTCCCCCAATAACTCTGTGATTTTGTTGTCTTTGTTTCTATGACTTCCGGTATAACTCTCATCTTCTTTGCTAAAGAATCAGGGAAATTTATTTTATTTATTTCCAGTTTGATTCCAGGGGAAGTCCACTGGGCACAGAGAACTCGTTTTCAGTGGAGGCCGGGGGAGAAAAGCTCCATGAAACGGATTACAGTAAAGATAGCAGTCCAATAAAAATAAAAGTACAAATACATATCAAATACTACAAAGTGTGAGCAGTACTGCCTATAGTGGAAAACTATCGTGCAGATACATTTTAACAAATTCACACAGTTAAAGTCAAAAGCTATTTATAATATTCACAGTATGAGAGAGATCGTATGGGAATTAGCTATAGAAGGTTCAGCCAGCCATAAGGTGCTTAGGAACTCAGGAGGATACCCTCCCAGGGGCTTTTGTTAGAGAGTTCTAGGTATGGAGCTCTTTAACAAAAGCCCCTGGGAGAATATACTCCAGCTCCTCCACATAGCCGGGGATTCCAAGATTGATGTACTCTGAAAAATAGGTTGATTAGATCTCTCCCAGGCTGAAAAAGAAAAGAGCTAGAAAAAAAACAGTAAAAGCTAAGAATATGGCTAAAAATAATTTGTTGGCTAGTCACTACACTGTCTGGAAGTCAGCAAAGAAGAAATCTGAAGAAAGACATCAACTAGAAAAAAAGGGATGAAAAAAAACTTTGGTGGGGAAGAGTCTTGGAGCTGTTCAGGAAAAGGCAGTTCCGGTTTTAGTTTTGGTACAAGAGATGTCTTCCAGTAACTTAGAGGGAAAAAAAAAGTACAGTTTTGTATCTACCATAAATGCAGATGTCCGATAGACATGCAACTGCAGTCATAACATGTGGGTTGTCCTGCCTCAGGCAGCCCTCGGTCGGCCGGATTCCAAAGTCTGGGTCCGACGTCGGCTGATGTCGCATTTCTCTCCGACGTCAGAGCGGCTGGAGTACATAAGCATCAGCCGACGCCATTTTCTTCAGTGTTTCTTGCCCCAGATGCCAGGTGCCCTCCAAGGAAGGCTGTAATCAAACTGAAAGACAAAAACAGGATTCCAAACAAATAAATGAACAATAAAACAAATACACCATAACAGATATCCCCAGCTAAGAGTAACAGGGATAGGAGTGGACCCTAGGCATAGAGGGGTATGGAGGGAGGGAAAATCCGACTGCAGTTGCATGTCTATCGGACATCTACATTTATGGTAGGTACAAAACTGTACTATGTCCTTCAAGAATGCAACTGCAGTCATAACATGTGGGTAGAATACCATAGCTTAGCTGGGGGAGGAGGAATGCTCTAGGACAGAGATGGTGTGGCAATCAAACCCTGCAGGACTGCCGAAGCAAAGCCTGCTCTGGATCTGGAGTATAGAGGGAGATTGTAGTGTTTGGAGAATGTATGCACGGAGCTCCATGTAGCAGCTTCAAGAATGTCCTTGGTAGGCACCCCTCTTAAGAATGCTGTAGAGGTGGCTGTAGCTCTGGTGGAATGTGGTCTGACATTGGCTGGAACAGTCTTTCCATGAAAGGAATAACAGAATCTGATGCAATGTCCAATCCATTTAGAAATAGTCTGTTTTGAAATTGCTTTTCCTTGGACTGCAGGGGCGTAAGCTACAAGAAGTTGTTCAGACTTCCTACTGGCCTTGGTTCTGTCCAGGTAGTATCGAAGTTGTCTGTGAATGTCCAAGGTATGCAACAGTCTTTCCCCCTTATTCTCAGGATTGGGGAAGAAAGCAGGCAGATGAATGGCTTGATTTAAAGAAACCCTAGATACCACCTTTGGCATAAAAGTAGGGTTGGTCCTTAATGAAACCCTGTCTCTATGAAAAATAATAAAGGGTGGTATTGCCATTAGGGCCTGTAGCTCCGAAACCCTTCTTGCTGAGGTAATTGCCAACAGGAAAGCTGTCTTCCATGAGAGAAATTGCAAGTCAACTGAAGCTGCTGGCTCAAATGGAGGTAGAGTCAGTTTTTCTAAGACAAAATTGAGGTCCCAGGCTGGCACTGGGGCCTTTCTTGGTGGCTTAATGTTCTTGATTCCCCTGAGGAATTGTCTTAGTAAGGGTGAGAAAAACAGGAGGATCAGTGTTGTATCTAGCTGAAATAGCAGATGCATGTATCTTTATGGAAGAATATGAGAGGCCGTTCTTTAACATATCTGCCAAATATTCCAAGATGAGTGGGATGTTCAACAATGATGCATCATGTCCCTTGCTGGTATTCCAATTGCTGAATCTTTTCCACTTTGCTAAGTAAACCTTTCTGGTGGATGGTCTTTGAGCCTCTGTTAGTATCCGCTGAACTTCCTTGGAAAGAGATAAGCTGAAGTTATTTATGGGATCTCCCAGGCTGTTAGCTGCAGTGTCTGAAGATTTGGATGCAGTGTTTCAAAGTTGTGTTGAGACAAAAGTAGAGGCCACTGGGGGAGGGCCCACCTCCTGGTGTGACATATGCTCCGTAGTAGTGGGTACCAGTGTTGTCTTGGCCAATCCGGAGCTATTATGATTCCCTTGGGCTTCTCTGCTTTGATCTTTAGTAATACTGAGGTCATCAGTGGCAGAGGTGGGAATGCATAGATTGCTAGGGAGTTCCAGTTGAATGAGAGGGCATCTATTTTCCAAGCTTTTGGATGGTATGTCCTTGTGCAAAATTTTGGTAGAAGATGGTTGAGGTGAGAGGCAAATAGGTCCACTTCTGGCTTGCCCCATGTCGAAGTGAGTTGTCTGAAGGTCTTCGGATGTAACCTCCACTCGTGTGGATCTGTGAAATTCCTGCTTAGGCTGTCCGCCAACACATTGTCTTTTCCTGGAACAAACTGGGATTGTAACTGGATGTTTAGGCTCAGTGATTTCTCCCAAAGCTGCATTGTCAGTCTGCAAAAGGGGGTAAGAGTGAGTGCCCCCCTGCTTGTTTATGTACCACATCACAGTGGTGTTGTCTGTCCGTATCATTAAATGGCCTTGCTGGAGTTGGTGTTGAAAGGCCTCGATGGCATGCATTACTGCCAGCATTTCCTTTTGATTTATATGCAGATGTGTTTCCTTTGGAGACCATTGTCCTTGTATACACCTGCCTTCCATGTGCGCCCCCCCATCCAAGGTCTGAGGCATCTGTAGTCATGGTCTGTGTTATCTGTGGTTTTTTGAATGACATACCTGTGTTTTCCTGGCTCACCGAGGCCCACCATAGGAATTCCTTTTGTAGTCATGGAATGAGTGGTATGATTGTCTCCAAGTTGTTGCTGTGTTGAGACCAAATGCTTTTTAGGTACCATTGAAGCTTTCTCATGTGTAGTTTTGCTAATGGAACCAGTAGAATGCAGGATGCCATGTAACCCAGGGCCTGTACTCCTTGCAGTCATCTGGGTGAGTTTTGCTAAACCTTTGAAGTAATGAGTTAACTTCTCTTGCTTGTCTTCTGTCAGGTAAGCCATCTGAGAGGCTGTGTCTAGTTTAGCTCCTAAGAAGATTATTTGCTGGGATGGCTGCAGTCTTGACTTTTGGAAGTTGACTGTGTATCCCACAGCTTGAAGTAATCATATGACATAATCCAGGTTTTTTGTCAACATCAATTTGTCGTCCGCTTGTATGAGGCAGTCGTCCAGGTACGGGTAAATTTGTATACCCTGGAGCCTGCAATGAGCAATTACTGAAGCCAGGCATTTTGTAAATACTCTGGGCGCAGTAGATAAGCCAAATGGCAATGCTGAGAATTGATAATGCTCTGGCCCTGCAAGAAATCTGAGGTATTTTCTGCAGCTGTGTCTGATAGGGACATGCAGGTATGCCTCCTTGAGGTCCAGAGTAATCAGCCACGACTCCTTGCCCAGCATGGGAAGGAGTTGCTGTAGAGTCAGCATTTTGAACTTTGGTACTATGAGAAAGGTGTTTAATGTGGACAAGTCCAGTATTGGTCTCCATTGAGATTCTTTTCTTGGAACAAGGAACAGTCTTGAGTAAAACCCCTGGTCTTGTTCTTGTTGTGGAACTCTTTCTATTGCTTTCATTCGAGTCAGCAGAGTGATTTGCTTGATAGCCTCTGCCCTCTGATTTTGTGGTAGGTTTGGCATGCCTTGTTTTCTTGGTAAGGTATGAAAATGAAACCTGTACCCTCGGTCTATAATGTCCAAAATCCATTTGTCCTTTGTCAGTCTGTGCCAGTTTTCTGCAAACAGAGATAATTTCCCGCCCAAGGGAGCTTCTAGTTGTTCCCTGGTAGGCGGTAGTAGAGGAAAGTCATTGAGTTTCTGGTTGTGGGGCAGGTGAAACCCCTGCGTCACTTCTTTGGTTTCCTGGCTGCCATTGTCGTCCCCTGTAAGGGCCTCTGTATTGGCCTCTTCCTCGGCCACATCTGTTCTTACCCCTTTGAAACTTTTCTGGATTAGGAAAGGACCAGTTCTTTGAAGGCCAATTCCTACTGAATCTGGGGGGTTGAACCTGGAGGAAATCTTTCACAGTCTGAACTGATTTTGCTTTTTCTTCGATGGTCTTTAACACATCCTTAGCATTTGCACCAAAAAGCTTGTTCTTTTCCAAAGATGCATCCAGAAGTTTTGCTTTTACATGATCTGGTAGAGGTTGATCTTTTAACCAAGCATGTCTACGAATCACTGCCGCTGTCATAGCTGCCCGACATGAAGCTTCCAGTGCATCATATCCACACTGCAGGAAGTGATTGCTTACTTGCTGAGTGTTATGTACAGCTTCCTGCAAAGTCTTCCTGTCTAAAGGATCAGGAGAAGCTAATATTTTTTGTAAATCTTCTAAGAGATAATCCTGATATTGTAACATATGAAAAAGGCAATTTAAAGCTCTCATAGATAAGGTAGTGGATGTGTAAACCTTTTTGCCCCATCTCTCTAATGACCTAGCTTCCCTGATGGAGGGCAAAGGATTTTTTGAGGTGGAGGCTGAAACTCCTTTAGGCCCCTGTGAAATAGTTTCCAAATCAGCAGTATGGGCCCTGAATAAATGGGAATGAGTTTCTGGGACCCTGCAATACCTGTCTGGCTTGGCTGGAGCAGGAGGAAGAGAATCAGGGGTAGCACTAGAGTCAGAATACAAATCATCCAGAACATCAAGTACAGGAGGAATAGCTAAGGGCCTGTGCTGAGGCTTCTTAAGGAAAGTCCTAAGGCATTTCCTAGAATCAGAATATTCCTGACCTTGCCACTTGAAATGTTCCCTCATGGTGTGCAGAACTTCCCCAAAAGAAATAACCTCAGGAGGGGAGGCCGAAGGAATGGAATCTTCTGCATCCGAGTCCTCATAGGTCTGGAAGAGCTCTTCCTGGCTATCAGAGTGGACAGAGCCCTCAGAATCTTCATCTGAAGGAGTAGGGTCAGAGGGTTCAACCCGGGGCCTTTTATCAGGAGGAGGCTGGGATGCTCTCTCAGGATGGGCCTGTGAACCTCTAATCATGGAAATTAAATCAGCAGCCATGGACATAATTTGTGTCTCCAGAGTCGGCTGAGGTAAGGATTTAGAAGTAATATGCTTTGTTTTGCTGGCTGCCTTAGCCCTAGTGTAGGCCTTAATAGACATGGCCACAGGGGGCCTGGCAGCTCCACGTGCAGGAGTGACCTTGTCTACAGCAATGGTCTCGGGCATTTCCTCGGTTTCGGTATCCAGAGGAAAATCTATAACTGGCGTCCGAGTAATGTCTGGAATCGGAGTCGTCAGTAATGCTGTGTCTTCGGTTCGGAGCGGTGGAGAGACCATCTCAGAGGGAACCGAAGCACTCGCGCTAGGTTTTGGCGTGGAGTCGGTGGTAGACGCGGGCCGAGGATGTCGGTCCCGGTCTTTACGCTTTTTGGGAGTTTGCGATGTCGGAAGATCCGACGACATGGCGTAAGCAAAATTATCGCCGAAAAAATCTTCAGCGAACTCCGCCAGGCGCCTGAGAGTGCGCTTGTTGAAGCGAGCACAGGCTACACAGGCCGAGATGTCGTGGTCTGGGCCCAGGCAAGGGAGGCAGTAAGAGTGGAAATCCTTATGAGGTATTTGTTTACCACAAAGAAGGCAATTGTTAACTTTTTCAGTAATTTCTGACATCGGCTGAGGCAAGAAAAGGTCCCCAACGGGGTACTTAGCTTTTTTGATGACTTCGGTATCGTAGAATACAATAGCTGACCGACCGGCACTTGCGAACTGCTTCTGCTTCAGGCACCGCGCGGCAAGAAAGACTGGGGAAAATGGCGTCGGCTGATGCTTATGTACTCCAGCCGCTCTGACGTCGGAGAGAAATGCGACATCAGCCGACGTCGGACCCAGACTTTGGAATCCGGCCGACCGAGGGCTGCCTGAGGCAGGACAACCCACATGTTATGACTGCAGTTGCATTCTTGAAGGACATTAAATCAAATGTATTCAGAGGCATTTATAATTAGTGATATATAAAGTGAAATGAAAAAGGCTGGAAAGAAATGAAGAAGCTTTAAATAGCTATTCAGATGAACAGAAAAAACTGTAAAATTATAGGCTGATATGAAGGAAAGACTTGTCTACAAATAAGGCTTCTCATGAAGAACTGTTTCAGAAAAAGAGAGTTAGACAAAGCGCACAGAGAAAACCTGAGATATTGTGCTATACCACAGAAATGGGAAGGTGTAGACTGAATTCATTTTAGGAAACCACGAACAAACTACTGCACTGGTATTTCATGGCAGGATTTAACTGAAAAGGGCATCCCATGGGTATGCTCCAAGTTTGGTCACAAGAAAGAAACCAAAACCTACATTAGTAAAGATACATTCATACCAGCAGAACGAGCTGCTCCTAACAAAACTGTGGCAAAAAAGACAAGTATTAAAAATTGGGACTCCAGTGGTTTTGCTCGACAGAGGCACTGGGAACTAAGGTCGGGTGGCACAATGCCAGGGTAATCCTATGGGCTAGGCTTGTACAGGCTCCAGGGCCATTAGCCTAGTAAACACCTATGAACCTATGACTCCAGAGTGCTAGTGCGAAGTGATTATTCACTGTACACCATAAGAAAAACAGGTAAGTTTATCACTGCATACAGGCGATGTTGTGAGACAGATGTACAACTCAAGCTTCTGTATCTTGCTGTCTTTGGAATATTTTTTTCCTGTAGGATTGAAGGCATTTTGGATTCATAACAGGCTAAGGAGAAAATAAAAAAAGTTTACCCAGAAAAGAGTGAACCACCAAACTGATACTGCTTCTCATTCTTCTAACAACAAAGCCAATAGACAGAACTCGCCAGTAAAACATTTTCTACTGTTCCAAAGAAAAATGATTAAACAACAGAAAAAAGCCTAGAAGCAGTCTAGAAACACCAGGAGTACTTTGGACTTGAACCAGAGACCGGTGCTGGGTGGTCCATGATGAGGAAGAAGTCGAGTAATAATGTGAAATTAGGAAATGGAAGAACCGTAATGTATCATTTCCATAAGATGCAATTTAGACATGAGAACTGTGCTGCTACAAGAGGCAGCTAAAAAAGACTACAAGTTTGTTGCCCGTATTTAAATGGTAGAAGGACTCCAAAGAACTTCATACTTTACCATTAACGTTTCAAAAGATAATGAAGGGACCCAAGATGTAACTAAGCAAATAGAGATGATTTGCTCTGAGTAACATGTATAATATAGCTTCTGAAGTAAATTGCACGTTGCATTGTAAAGTAGCTCTGTACAGTATGCAGCTGTACTTTACATGTCAGGTGGAGGGTAGCATTATCAATGACTGCTACTTACAGTTGTGATGGGAAAGAAAAAAGTACTACTTCTTGAGTTTATGCAACAGAATTTATACTGTAACAAAACAAAAGGTAGATATTAATTGGTATAATGTAATCACTGGCTGCTGGTGGTGTAACAGTGTACTGATCATATTATTTGTGTATTAAATTATAATTTCCCCTGGTATTAGATGGGTGAAAATATATAGTAATGTTCTTAGTTCTGCACACAAAGGGAAAATGTTTTTCTTTTTCTAAGCAAACTAGGTAGAAAATGGTAGGTGTGAAAAGTTGTAGTTTCCCAGCATCTGAAAACAAGAAGTTATGTACTCACCATAACGTTCGATGTATGTAGTCCATCTCGCCTCACATTCTTACCCATGGGTTCAGAGCTGAATGTCGGCTCCGACTCGGCCAACTTTTCTAGCTCAAAGTCTTTCTATTGGCTGGGCTAAGATGGTATCCCATGCTGCACTGCTCTCTATCCCCTGATTTAGTTTGCTGCGAGCCCCAGCACTCATTCTTCATGCATAACACCACCTAAGGAAAGGAAGAACAAACCAACAATGAATGAAGCTCTGAAACCAGGCCTAACCTCCAGATCCTCCAGGACAGAGGAAGGTGGCGGGATAAGTAAGAATGTGAGGCAAGATGGACTACATACATCGAATGTTATGGTGAGTACATAACCTCTTGATGTTATGTAGTCCGATCTCGCCTACATTCTTCCCCGTGGGACAGCGTCCCTAGCACCTAAATCCTGGGAGGCTCAGTGGAAAATACTCCTGAGCACTGTGGAACCAAAGGAAGACCTGCCCCTAGATACCACATCCAACTTGTAATGAGTAACGAAGGTGTGAAGAGATGCCCAAGTAGCCGTAGCACAAATATCATAGGTTCATACCAGGCTATCTGCCCTAGGGCATTTATAAGCCTAGCCAGAATGTGTTTGGCTTTCGCCACCCATTTTAAATTTATTTTGCTATGCCCTTTTTCGAGGTTAGTATACTGTGCCTCTGTCTAACAGTGACACAGAAGTGATACCTGGGGTATCATATATATATATATATATATATATATAGTATAACATCCATATATATACCATCCATAGACAATCTGGCCTGATAGGCTGTAGATGTATATACAGACCGAGTAGAGTGAGCCTTCACCCGGAACGGTAAATCTTTACCCCCTGAGGAATAAATGAAAGAAATACAACTGGAGATCCACCTGGACAGCGTGACTTTGGAGACAGGAGACCCAATTCTGTTTTCCAAAAAGGAAACAAACAACTGATCTGATTTTATGAGGTCTTTCATTCTGTGCAGATAAAAACGTAATTGTCTGTCTACATCCAATTGATGAAATTTGAATTCTGCCTTCTTTGAGAACTGGGGAAAAAACACTGGCAACTCAATAGATTGATTAAGGTTACTGATTGATACCACTTTGGGAAGAAAGGAGGGGTTCGGTATGAGAGAAACCCTGTCCTTATGAAAAATCAAATAAGGGGGTATGACTGATAAAGCTTGAAGCTACGAAATGCGTCTGGCTGACGTGATGGCTACTAAAAAGACAGTCTTCCAAGTTAAGAATTTTAAATCACAAGTGGCTGCAGGCTCAAAGGGGGATGAAGTAAGAGCCTGTAGAACAAAGTTTAAATCCCAAGGCATGACAGGTTCCGATACCGGAGGACAAAGTAACAGAGTGCCCTTCAGAAAAGCCTTACAGAGTCTATGTGCCATCAGGCTAGGCTCGTCTGCGACTTGAAAGGTAGAAATCGCCACCAATTGGAATTTAATGGTTGTGGCCACTGAACCCTGGTTAAAGAGCATAGACAACAATACAGACGAAATTGGAGCTGTGTAAGGGTCAATCTTTTGGGTATGCGCCCAGATTGAAAACCTCTTCCATTTACTGTAATAAATCTTCCTGGTCCAGGGCTTATGAGAGGAAGATAAAATATGAACCACCTCCGGTGAGAAATGATGAAGCCTAACTAATGACGGAAGTGGAGTAGCCAGACTATCAACCGGAGGGTCCGAAGAGAGGGATGGAGCTGCCCTGACATGTGTGTCAGTAAATCTGGTTGTGGGTCCAGAATCTAAGGAGTGTCCATGAGATAGGGATGGAGAAAGGGGAACCAAATTTGACGAGTCCAGTGTGGGGCAATCAGAATCATTCGGCTTCCCAAGGATTGCGCTTTCTGAATAACCTTTGACAGCAACGGGATCGGAGGGAAGGCATTTAGTAGACCAGAGGGCCAATCATGGACTAGAGCGTCCCTGGGTGACTCCCCTTGAGGGGGGAATCAACGTGAAGTAGCTGCTGCATTTGGCATTGAGGGGGCTGGCAAAAAGGTCGCAGCAAGGCTGACCCCAACTGCGGAAGATCTGTTCCGCAACTTGACAGTTCAGGGACCATCTGTAAGGCATCAGAATAGCTCTGCTTAGCCTGTCTGCGATCACAGTAGAATTCCCCGGAATGTGCATTGCCACCAGAAAACGTTGGGAAGACACTGCCCACTGCCACATTAGCATGGCCTCTCTGCAAAGGGGATAAGCCTTGGTTCCTCCCTGCTTGTTCAGATACCACACCACTGACATATTGTCTGAGTGGATTGCAATAATCCCGAGAGGAAGAAAGCTCTGAAGTGCTTGCAACGCTAGTAGCACAGCTCTCATCTCCAGGACATTGATATGCAGATGCATCTCGTGCTCTTGCCATGTGCCTTGGACTGTCCTGTCTAGATAATGCCCCCCCACCTCATCTGGGAGGCATCCGTGGTCACCGTGGCAATCGGGGATGCAGGAACGAAGGGCTTTCCTGCATTCAGGTTGTCGGTGCGAAGCCACCAACTTCGATCCTGTTTGCACCTGTCCGTGATTAGAATAGGGTGAGAAAGTGGAAGACGTTGAAGAGACCACTGGGCAAAGAGAAGCCACTGAAGGAGTCTCATATGTAACCTTGCCAGAGGGACTAACAATCGTCGCAGCCACTGTCCCCAATAGTTGGAGGACCCATCTTGCCTTCGCTCTTCTCAGAGGGAGCAAGGCGTGAACTTCTTGTTGTAGGACTCCGAGTCTTTCCTATGGTAGAAATGCCCACATAAGGACGGTGTCTAGTTCTGCGCCTACAAAAGTGACACACTGTGAGGGCAACAAGGAAGATTTTTCCCAGTTCAATGTGATGCCCAACTGTTGACATAGGTTGATAGTAGCATCCCTGGTCTAAATTAGCTTGTATATAAGCATTTGCTTTTTTGTATGGCTGTATTCGGTATTGAGAAAGGGTTCTTCCCGAAAGCTTTGCGTTCTATAAAGTTTTTTATCCAACATGTTTGTGCTTTTCTGGAGTATCTTCAGCTACCTACGTTGTTCTGAATTAGTAGATGCCTGGTGGTGGCAGTAAGGAGCCAGTTGTCCAGATATGGAAATACTTGGAATCCCTGACGTCTCAAGTGAGCAGTCACCACTGCCATGCATTTGGTAAACACCCTGGGGGCTGTGGTGAGACCAAAGGGCAGGGCTCGAAACTGAAAATTTCTGGCTCCCAGCCGGAAGCGTAGGTGACTTCTGGATGCCCTGTCCATCTTGATGTGGTAGTAAGCATCCTTGAGGTCGATGGAGCACATCCACACTTCTTTTCCCAACAATGAAAGAATAGACTGCAATGTGACCATTCGGAACTTGGACTTTTGCACGTGGGTGTTCAATTGGCTGAGATCCAATATGGGTCTCAGGCCCCCTGCCCTTTTCGGCACCAAAACAAATCTGGAGTAAATCCCTAATCCGATCGGGTCTGATGGGACAGTTGTATGGTTCCTTTTTCTAGCAGCTTTGAAACTTCGGAAGCTGCGTAATCCCTTTGACTGGGTTGAACATCCAGGATTTTCTTGACTGGAGGGGGATCTGACGAGAAGGGGATGACATATCCTCCGGAAATTATTCGTAGAACCTACTGGTCCTGGGTGATGTCTTGCCAGGCCTCCGGGTATAACGAGATTCAACCCCCGACTGGCTCAGGAAATGCACAGTCGGGCCTCCCATCAGGAGTGGCGGTAGGGAGAACCACGAAAGGAATCGCGGTCTCCTGAGTTGCGGGGGCCTCCTCTGCCCCTAGGGTGGTGTCTCCCTGAATAACCACCCCCTCCCTTGCCTCTGGAGGGGGGCTCACCTTGTGCACCGGGAAGAAACCGCTGTGATTTCTTGAACCACATTTTGCCACCCCTCTGGGCCTAGAGATAAGGCCTAGAGGGAAGGGAAAAATGGACTCCTACGGCAGACAGAGTTTTTCCCTCCTGCTCGGTCCTGGTGAGGGTGTCTTTCACCTTGGTTCCGAACAAAGAGGAACCATCGAAAGGGGCGTCGGTGAATGAAGACTTGAAGGCTTCAGCGAAATGATAAAGGCGCATCCAGGCCGGTCTCCTAAGAGCAACTCCTGAACTTGCTGCCCTACTCGTTCCTTCGGCTGCATATGAAATCAACCTCATGGAGGAGTTTACAATGGAATTGAGGGTAGACATCTGAGCATTAACCGTCTGGGCCACCGCCTCAGAAACGTTACCCGTGAGAGTATCTCCAAGCTCCTTGAGGAGATCTTTCTGGAGCCGTGTAAAGTGAAGTAAATAATTCAATGACCGTAAGGTAAAGGTCGCTGAAGAAAAAGTATGCTCCCCGTACCAGTCCATGGTCCTAGACCCCTTGTTAGGGGGATGGACAGTGGAAGAAGTCTCGGCTAATTCCTTCTGAGTGGCAGCTGCCACCACCATGGCATCCACAGGGACTCTCTTGGACAGAAAATCCTTACCAGGAGGAGCAGACAAAAACTTATTGGGTCTCCTGGGGACTGGTTCCACAGAGTCAGGGGTTTCCCACACCCTTCAACACACCAAATCCAGAAACTCGTCGAAGGGTGGAGATATCCAGGAGGCGGACGGCTGAGCACCAAAGGCCTTCAGGAAGACAGACTCCTCCTCGGAGGGGGCTTTGGATGGCCAGTCACCTCTTCGTTTCAAAATCTCGAAGATGTCAGAGAAAGAAACATCCTCAGAGGATGACTTGGGGGACCCGTCCGATTCCTCGAGGTTGGTGTCTGATGTGAGAAACTCATCCTGGGAATCTATATGCTTCCTCTTGCACGTCTTCTTTCTGGGTGGCTCCTCAGGCAAAGACTCTAAGTGGCCCTCAGAAATGTGGGGACCACTCATGGGGGTACCCTGAGGCCTTGGGGCTCCGCTGTCTAGAGATAGATGGCAATCAGAGACCTGCACCGGTGTAGTAGGGGACAGAATGACCGACCCGCATGATGCCGCTGACTACCAGGCCAGTGCACTCCGCATGGCCTCAAAAGCTGCCCCCCCCCCAAGTCCAAGGAACGAGCAGCCTCCGAAGCCACGACAGGAGTCAAACTTCCCTGCGCTGAAGCACCGAGAGGGAGACTAGGAACAGAGGGGTGTCCCGAAGCCTCTCCCTCTGGTCTGACGGAAGAATCCTGAGTCCTGAATCCCGTGGACAGCGCCGACGGGGTCGGAGCTGACGTCGGCACAGATAAGCCAGGAGGGGCTGTCGGACATGACCTAGGGACATCACATGGAGCCGAGCACTCCGGCTCCGAAAGCTGAGGTACGCTCGAAGGAGGAAGTATCGAAGCAGGTTGAAGGATGGGCGTCGGAGTCGAGAACAATTTTGCCAAAACGGGTGACTGAAGGAGTCTCTGCACCACTCTACTGACGTCCACATCTGATAAGGTCCTGGAGGATTTAGAGGATAGAGAAGGAGATCGAGACGTCCTCTCCGATGGGGACCTGTGAGGAGGTGATACTGGCCTAATGCTAGGCGATACTGGCCTAATGCTAGGCGATCGGTTCCGAATAGGTTCCAAGATGATTGGAGCTGACGCAGGTTCCATAACAACTGACACTTCCTGCGGCCCCGAGGAAAATGGAGCTAAGGATATTGAAGCAGACTTTGCTATTTTCTCCGGTGGCTCCGAGGAGACTGATGGAGCCAGAGATCTCTTTTTAGACTTAGAAGATTTTGCCTTAGAGCTGGAAGCAGTTTCCAGACCCTCCCCGAAGGAGGGTTTCAGAAGTCCCTTCAAAATCAATTTATTCTTCCTTTTCTGAAGAACTCTCGGACTAAAAGCATGACAGAAACTGCACGACTCCTGGAGATGGATTGCTCCCAGACAATACACACAGACAGAATGTCCATCGGTAATGGACATTTTATAACTGCACCTGGAGCATTACTTGAAGCCCGAGGGCTTGTGCTCCTTAGAATCTTTGGACATAGTTAGCCAACATCAAAAAGCACCAAAGACATATGATCACTGAATAAAGGACCAACGGTCAAACAGTCACAGGGTGGGGAAAAAACTACCACAAAAAAAATACTTCAAGATCTCTAATTTAAACGATCCTTAGACACAACACAAGGGGGGAAGGACTAAAACCTCTAATTTAAATGGTTTTAGACCCGGTAATGTTTATAACACAAGGATATCCCACTACCTGTTTCCAATGGGCTAGGCCCGTTTCAGCAAGGGGACAGACTAGGTCCTACCAGAACACACAATAGCTATTAAAATAGCTTTTTGTTTGCAACCAATTCTCTAATAATGAAGAAAAAAAGGGTACTTAGCCACAGCCAAGAGCGAGACCACGTCCGAGCTATACCAGCGGCAAACGAGATCTGGGGATAGGGAGCAGTGCAGCATGGGATACCATCTTAGCCCAGCCAATAGAAATACTTTGAGCTAGAAAAGTTGGCAGAGTCGGAGCAGACATTCGGCTCCGAACCCACGGGTTAGAATGTAGGCGAGATCGGACTACATAACATCAGTTATTTTGTGAAACTGTAAAGCTATTAGCATTCTTTTCTTATTTTCCCCACCAGCAAAGGCCTGCACTTGGAGATGGTCTATCTACAGGTGCAGGAAATTAATTTGGAAGGACATGACAGAACCATTAACTCTGAGGTATGTGTACGAGAAACACTATTAGTATTTAAAGGGAAACTTAAATGCAGTTTTGACACATGGAAGGGAATACTTTTGCAAGTACTTGCATCCTCAGAAGCCATTAGTACTTCAATATAAAGTGTAACAGTGTACAATTTACTCATTTAAGGATAGCTAGTGTATTTTTCCTTTTGGCTAAAACTCAGCTAACTGAAGTATACAAGCTGTTTTTTCAGCTCAAGGAGGGGAATAGAGACAAGAAAAAGAAGGTGTCAGTGCAAGAGGAAACACAGGCTCTAGCACTTGCATGAGTATACCCAACTTTAGAATAAGCAAAGCCTGTGATTAGGGGGCAACTGTCCCTACAAGGAAGGGTAACTTCCCTTTTTGAAAAGTATATTGTTTTGAGTTAAAAGAGGTTGTAGTATTAAAAATTAAAATGTACTTAGTTATTTTGTTTTTGGAGTATTTTTATTGAGGTGAAAAGTCTGGGAAAATGTGGCATCGAACAAATGAGAAGCAGCAACTGCATATACGTGACCACCATGTTGCTTCCATTGTACGGAAAGCTTTCTACATGGCCCACATTATAAGTAAGAGCATCTCATCCAGGGACAAGGAGGTCATAATATCCCTGTATTCTTCCCTTATGAGGCCCGTTATCGAGTACAATGCCTCTTTCGACATGTACATTGCAAAGCACCTGTAGCAGCTGGACAGACCACAAAGGTTCCTCACCAGAAGGATACAGGGCCTCAAACATCTATCCTACACTAATAGGCTAAAAGCCCTGCCCCTCTACTCAGTTTCATCCACACTCCTCAGAGGTGACCTCTGTCTGGTGTACAAAGCAATCTCTGACCCCACCTTGATGGGACTTGATGCATATCCGCAAGTCAAGGTCTGCTCGAGTAACGCACACAAGCAACCTCAACCTGGTCTGTGACATCAGCAGAACTTGTTGGCTGGACAGATTTGTTTCCAAGAGGCTCACCCATCTGTGGAATAGACTCCCTCTCTACGTCAAGCAGAGTACCTCATTATCCCTTTTTAAGCCCAACCTGAATAACTAGATGGGAAAAAGAACATACACCCCTGGAATTCCACTCATATCCCTGCTGGATTGGGGCATCGGGTGCTGACTTGGCTAACCTCTTGGCTAGGCTTTAATGGCCTCAGGGCCAACAGCCTAGTAACTTTCCATGATCCAATGATAAGATCAGACTGCCAAGCCAAGCATTAATGTGTACATGTAAGTTGCAAGTCTGAACCTTGTACACAAAAGGACGATCATGAATAACATGTGAAAGTAATAGTTTCTAATCAGAATGACTGCCTAATTAAGTATAACACAGAATGTAAATGGCATCATAGGTATTAATAAAAAGTAGATAGTACTGAATTATATTAAGGAGTGCAGAGTGCAAATAGAAATGAAAGAAAAGTCAGGTAATACTGATTGCAATAGTGACAGAAGAGGAAGCGAGAGAGTGTAACACTAGATTTGTGGTAATAAGGGGTTACAGATGGGGAAGGATGAATCCAATTCCATGGAAAACAGCTATAATGGAACTTAATAAAATTTTGTGAGAAGTAATTAGTTTCAGCAGGAATATTACTCATGGGTGGGGACTGGAACATGATCTGCAATAGTGAGGAAATGTCAAGAGGCCTAGAAGAGAAAATATAACATAAGTTGGAAGAGATATATGAGAATATCTGGAATGGAAGGTGTGAACTTGCTAGTGGGAACAAAGAGTACTCCCCATGGTGCAATAACTGGGTTAGAATGGATTTTGACAGGATCATAGGTATTTACTGAAAGCTATGAAATACACTGAATAACTACTTCAGATCATGCACCAACAAACACTAATATTAAGATGTACAGTAATCAAGTAAAACTGAAATACTGTCATGTTCCTACTACTTGTTAAAAGAGAGTGGAATTTAAGGAATGGGTGGTAGAAATTATATGAAAGTTATTATGGAAGAAATAAATTTCTTCTGAACAGGTAGCTATATGGCAGAAATAGAGAGAGATATAGGAAAGAAGTGACAGGAATTACTGAGAGAGGTTTTCAAAGGTTAAGTACTACAGCAGAATGTGAATCTTGCAGAGCAACACAAGAAACTGCAGAGTACTAAAAGAAAAATAAGCGAGTATTTGGACACTATGAATGAGTTTAGAAAGGATGATGTTAAGCAACTATTCATAGGTTCATAGGTGTGTACTAGGCTAATGGCCTTGGGGTCTTTACAAGTCTAGCCCATAGGATTACCCTGGCATCGTGCCACCCAACTTTAGTTCCCAGTGCCTCTGTCAAATAAAGCCACTGGAGTGATCCCTGGGGTGAATTTTCTATTTCCCATTCACTCATCAAGATTTCTCTTGAAGAGGGCCAATGAGGTATAGGAGACTTTTAATAACTCAAGAGCACATAAATATGAAGAAAGAGTTACTGCCAAACTTAGATATTGATACAATCAGAGATCCTATAAATGTATTAGATGTATGTTGGAACATCAGTGAAAAGTTTTATGAAGCAGGAGAATGTAGAAACCAAGAAAAAGCACAAACTGAAACATTAATGTAAGACTTACCTATGATAAATTCAGAGAAAGATGGGGCTGAAGAATGAACAGCTAAGACAGGAAGGGATGACTTTAAATGGCAATGTATAATCAAGCATCAAGGAAGTGTCCAGGAACAGAAGAAATTCCTGTGGAAGCTTGGAATAAATTGATAAAGTGAAAAAGGTGTGGGGGCAGTATCACCCAGAGAGGATAAACACTAACCAGTCCCAGCTTCACGAAGATCCATTTCAATTTTAAACCCTAATTAAAGGGTTTACAAATAAACTAGTTGAAGGAATGGCAAGGTGTTGCCAACACTGACAGATAAGGGTCAGTGTGGCTTCGTGATAGGGAGGCAAACATTTGACAACATTAACAGAATAATGATTATCCAGAGGGAAGCAGAATGTAACAAAATACCTTTCTTGGTGGTAGGTCTTGATGGAAGGAATGCATTCGACAGAGTAAGGTCAGATTTTATGAGTGAGGCAATGGAATCATTTGCATTCCGTGATACAATAAGAAGTTAATTAGGAGGTTATATGAGGGATCAGAGGAAGAATTAAAGTGGGAGGTCTACTCTCTGATAAGTTGAGTTTGAAAGAGTAGGACTGGAGGAACCAGGCAGGGGTGTGTTCTCTTTCCCCTTTATTTGCTTTATATTTAGAGCCACTGGCAAAGAAAATATGGGACTAAAAAATTCAAGGATATAATTGGTATGGTAATCAAGAAAAGTTGGTTACATTTGCAAATTATATTATTTTGTACTTGATAAATCTAGAAAAGGACATCTTGGAGTTGTTAACATTTTGAGAGCGTTTCAAGTCTTTTCAGGATATAAAATTAATGAAGATAAAACAAAGGTTATTGTCATAAAGTATGTACTCATGCATAACTTGGTTCAGCTATAACTATATTTATGTGGATATAAGATGAAGTATTTAGCAGTATGTTGTGTCAGCAAGTAAAGGAGCGTAGTATTTGCTGGAACTGAATTCATCCTCAAATCTTGGTGAGTACCTTCATGAGGTAGACCCTGTTTTTCACAAAATCTTACCAAGACGACATAGATTTATAGACTGCACTTTATATAGCATATATCATGGACAGAAGTAGGTTAAAAATAAAAAAAGATAGCTAGGTGAACAAAACCCAGGATAAAAAAAGTACCCAACCCTGGCAGTCACACTGGTGCCAGGACTGGGAAAAAATGACTGTGTAGAATCCTCAAGACACGGAAACATTCCTACAATGGGGCCACGCCAAGGAAGAGGATGGTCCCACCTGTTGTAGAAGGAAGCAGTAATCCACAAAAACTGACAGGCTAAAAAAGAGCCATAATGATGACATAGCAGACTACTGAGAATAAGAAAGAAATTTTGTATTGTTATTATTAAACAAAAAGTCCAGAATTTTTAGAAAAAAGATGTATAAAAAGATTAAGACAGAAATTACAGGAAAGAAAAATAATTGCACAAGAAAAAATGTCAGAAGCTTCAAATAAAAATTTGTGTTTGTTAATAGAACAGATTTATGAAAAACATTATACAGACCAAGAAACCTTGGGTCGTTTGGAAAGAAAAGTGACTAAGTGTGAAAATATAAAAAAATAAAATCTAGAGATTTCTGAAAGTTATAAAAAAGAAATATGGAAACGGCAAAGAAAAACAGATAGTACAGTTGTGTACACTTACCATAAATGTAGATGTTCAAGTGTATTCACTGTTGCAGTCATCACACTTTGGTTATCTGCCTGCAGGTAGCCCTCAGTCGGCCCGAATACCAGAGTCTTGGGATTTTTGCTTCAGATGCTGTCGCCTCTTCCATGACGTCAGGGGTATAAAACATGTAGCTGATGCCATTACATCAGTTTTTCTTGCCCCAGATGTCAGGAGCCCCCAAAATAGGAAGCAATTACATGGTGTGGAACTCCTCCAGTAAAAAGTAAATATCATAGCTATAAGATATGGCCAAAAAGAGGATAGGTAGAAAGCATAGAAGAGTCAGAGGGCTGGAGGGAGGGTAACCAGGACTGCAACAGTGAATACACTTGAACATCTACATTTATGGTAAGTGTACACAACTGTACTATGTTCTTCGTGTTTCACTGTTGCAGTCATCACACGTGGGTTGATTCCAAAGCTCAGGAAGGGTGGAAGCAGTCAAGTAATAGTAGGGCTGGCTAGCAGGCCTTGCTGTGGCAAATCCAGCTCTGGATTTAGAAAAGACAGGTAAGTGGTAATGTTTGGTGAAGGTGTGTACAGAACTCCAGGTTGCAGCTTCCAGGATGTCACTGGTAGGGACTCCCCTGAGAAATGCTGTAGAGGTTGAGGTAGCCCTAGTGGAATGAGTTCTGATCCCCAGTGGGGTAGGTTTTCCATGGTGTTTGTAGCAGAAATGGATGCAATGTGCTAACCATTTGGAAACTGTTTGCTTTGAAATGGCCTTGCCCTCTGCCCTGTAGCAAAGCTGACTAGCAGCTGGTAAGATTTTCTAAAAGGTTTAGTCCTGTCAAGGTAGAACCTGATTTGTCTGTGCACGTCTAAGGAGTGCAGGACCCTTTCCCCTTTATTCTGAGGATTAGGGAAAAAGGTTGGTAAGTGGATGGATTGGTTTAGGGCCGCACTGGTCACCGCCTTGGCCATAAAAGATGGGTTAGTCCTGAGGAAAACCCTGTCAGCATGGAAAATAATGAAGGGTTCCACAGCCATTATTGACTGTAACTCAGACACTCATCTTGCTGAAGCGATGGCTAGAAGTTAAGGCCATTTTCCAACAGAGGAATTTTAACTGTGCTGTAGCAGCAGGCTCAAAAAAGGGAAGCGTGACCTTCTCTAGTACAAAGTTACGGTCCCAGGCAGGGGTGGGAGCTCTCCTCGGGGGTCTTAACTGTTTGACCAGAGGGTGAGAAAAGCTCAGTATTATAATGAGCTGAGATGGTCAAGGCATGAATCTTAATAGAAGGATAGGCCTTTGTGAAGCAGCTCTGCTAGGTAATCTGGGATTTGCGGTAAGATGGGCATGGCTGTGTCCTTTCCTTGAGACTGGCTCCAAGAACAGTACCTTTTCCATTTTTCTGAATAGGATTTCCTAGTACTAGGCCTTCTGGCCTCAAGGATGATGTCCAGCACCTGTTTGCTGAGGGTTGCTGGTGGTGTATTCAGGGAATAAGCCAGGCTGCAAGGTTCATGGTTTGCAGCTGAGGATGCAAAATCTGTCCCTCCTGCTGGGACAGCAGGGAGTGATTCTGATGTAGGTGCCAGGGTGGTACTGCTGCCAGACTGCGTAGGAGTGGGTACCAGTGCTGGCAGGGCCAGTCCGGTGCAATAAGGATTATCCTTGGTTTGTCCTGTTTGATCTTGAGTAGTACTTTTGAGAAGAGGGGGGGGAGGCATAAATTGAGAGGTTTTCTCATGTAAAGGATAGGGCATCCACTTTCCATGCTTGGCTGTAGGGATTTCTGGTGCACAATTTGCTCAACTGATGGTTTTGGGGGGAGGCAAAGAGGTCCACCTCTGTTGTCCCCCACCTGTGGGTTAGATGTTTGAATGAATTGGGTTCCAGTTTCCACTCATGTGGGTCCAGTAGATTTCTGCTCAAGTCATCTGCCAGTGAATTTTGTTTGCCTGGCAGGAATTGAGCTTCCAGGTGCACTTGGTTGCTCAAGGCTGTGTTCCACAGGGCCATAGTTAACCTTCATAGTGGGTAGGAATGAGTTCCCCCCTGCTTGTTTACGTACCACATAACTGTGGTGTTGTCTGTCTTTATCAAGAGTTGTCCTGGAAGGATAAGGAATTTGAAGGCTGTCAGAGCATTCTGTACAGCTAACATTTCTTTTTGATTGATATGTAGGTGAATTTGTCCTGGAATCCATTTGCCTTGAATGCTTTTGCCAGCCATGTGAGCCCCCCATGCATAGTCTGATGCTTCTGTTGTCAGGGTTTGGGCAGCAAGGAGTTGAGTGAAAGGGAGTCCCTTGTTGTGGTTGCAAACCTCTGCCCACCAAAGTAACTCTGCCTTTACACAAGGAATCTGCAGAAGCGAGTATCAGGGGCTGCGAAAGTGTCTCACTGAGTACCGGCGGACCGACGACTAGCTTAACGGAAGTGTCGTTGGCAGTTTTGGACCTATGCGGTCTCTGTCTGTCTATATCCTTACGTTTTTTTCGGAAGATCAGTAGTCGGATGGCTTAGCGAAGCCATTTCAGAATACGGAGAATGACAGAGAAAGAATTTAGCAACAAATATAGCCCGACAACGAATACTTCGGGCATTAAACAAGGCACAAAAATGACAGTGAGGAACGTCATGGTCTGGGCCTAAACAGGTGACGCAGTAACAATGAAAACCTCGGTGAGGTATTTGCTTTCCACAGGCAAGACAATTGTTAACTTTTTCTGACATCAGTTAGAGCAAGAAAAAATAATCCCCAACGGGCTACTTAGCTTTAGAAGACTTCAGGTTTGAAACTCAAAAAACGAAAATTTCAGGTAGCGGCCGACTAGCACTTGCGAACTGCTTCTGCTTCAGTCTCCTGTGCGGCAAGAAATGATGATGTAATGGCGTCAGCTGCATGTTTTATACCCCTGACATCATGGAAGAGGCGACAGCATCCAACGCAGAAATCCCAAGACTCTGGTATTCGGGCCGACTGAGGGCTACCTGCAGGCAGATAACCCAAGTGTGATGACTGCAACAGTGAAACACAAAGAACATCTGATATGAAGCAATATTTACGTAAAGGAGAAAGCCAAATCAATCAAGACAAAAAAAGCAGCTCCAAATATATTTGAAGAGAAATACAGGCAAAGGCAACCAAATATGGAAAATTTCATAATACAAAACTAAGATCACAAAGAGAGAATGAGGGAATGTAGAACACAAGATTAGTACAGTAGAAGTTAAAAAAAAACAAAACAAAAAGAAGATGAAGTTAAGGAATACCTGCAAAGTGAAGGATTTAGTGTAGAAAGTCTAACAAAGGTTCACGGCCAGCCTTAGGCATAGGCGAACTAGGCGACCGCCTAGGGCGCTGTACAGGCCGGCTTTGTAAAGGGCGCAAATTTTATTTATCTTATTTTAACATAAATTTTGATCTCTTCGCGGCACCTTGTTCAAGGGCACTGGAACCATAAGGAGAGGGGGAGAGCAAGTGCCCTCCCACTTACAGCTGCAGGTGGACCAGGAGGCTTTAACATTACAGCATGCACAATACGAGAGTCTGTGCATCATGACGCCAACGTGGATTTAAATATGTTCTGTAGTTCCGTGTGGAATTTAAGCCAGCAGTTCTTTTAAGGATGAGCTAAGCCCATGTGTTCGCATGTGATGATGTGACTGTTTGGTTTAGAAAGACCTAGGTAAGTGTGTGTGTGTAATTTAAATCATTTGTTTGTGTATGAGAGAGAAAGTGTGTGTGTGTAATTTAAATTGTTTGTGTATGAGAGAGAAAGCATGTGTGTAATTTAAATCATTAGTTTGTGTAAGGGAGAGAAAGTGCGTCTCCAACCAAGATGTTTTAAGTGCAGAGTTTCTGTAAATCCCAGGTGCTGTACGGATTGGAGGGGTGGGGTTTGGAATGTTAGCCTATTCAAATACTTTTCGGTGTATTCTGATGAAAAGGAAAAATGCGAGAGTGTTAACCACTCATTTCAAAATGTGTACCTTACTTTTGTTAAAAAAACTGGTCTACATTCCATTATTTTTTGGGGAAAATAAATTAAGCTAATTAACCGTACTACTAGAAAGAGGTTAACTAAAGTTAGTATGGCATCGGGAAGTAGTTTGAGTCTGAGCTTGTACTTCAGAATGTTCTACTGTTCCCCTAATTTGGTCAATTTGGTCTAATTTATTATATAACCTTTTTACTCTCTGTTCGCAGTTGGCTAGGTGATGAATGTATGATCTTTAGTATAATGTTTTATTTGGTGTTACCATAGTCTGATTACAGCAGTTTACAGTTAATAAGTTACCATTACTTTAAATGATCTACCAACACAGACGTTCTCTTTATAAGAGTAAAATGTGTCAAATATTTATTATTTTTCTGTATTGTATGAGTTGTAGAATTTACTAAAGTAACATTTAAGTTAAAAGGATTGCTAGTGATTTGATATTTGCTTCTGTGTAGCTGTAACGATAGTTGAGTTTTTATTATGACTGCAGTATATTGTATAAGGTCGTTTTTTTCCATTTATATTTTTTAATTATAATTTTATGTCAAGAGTTTAATTATAATTTTATATCAGATTTTTTTCTGGGAGGGGGTGGTATTAAAGTCTTACTGGACTTGTAGTCTATTTGGAAACGGCTGTTAAGATCTCTTTCTGTAGCTGCCGTAATTTGTCATTATACTTTTAAGGGGGTTACATATCCCACAAAGACTTCTACTCTGATTGTATTTTTGTTGGGTTCCATTCACATCATTGCCTCCTGGGAGAGCTATGATAATTTTAGCAAATGCCCATATGGCAATGAGCATACCTCTCAACTGTCCAGATTTTTGCCTCATATTTTTGACCTATTCCTCATACAATGTGTGGTTTTCTGGCAAATCACTGAGGATTGAAATAACTAAATGTCATACATTTGAGTTTGTCTTCATTTCCTTCAGAAAATGCCTGCTATAAGTCTATAAGAGGAATATTTATAATCTGTCCCTCTTTTGCTACCCCCCACTGTTTCAGGCATTGTCCAGCATTCTTGTGCTAAGAGATTGAGAAGTATGGAGGCATGTATGTAATGCACTACTTGCCGATTACTTGGTGCATTTTAAGGGGGAGATAGGGGTTTTGCATTCGTGAGTGTGTCCTCTTTTGTATAAGATGCCTAGTAACTATAAACATGTCAGTTTTCTCAGTTATTCCTTATTGCAATATTGCCAGCTTACCATTTTTTTTGTGTAACATAGGAAAGTAATTCTTCAAGTGCAGCATGCAGTGAATTGGTAAATAAAACACTGAAATGTAAAACTGTTTGCCAATAACAGATTGTTCATTATTAAAAAAATCTCTTTAATGTACAATTACTTGAATGAATTTTACTTTTGCAGAGATTGTGCTTATTGACTTGTGGATTGTAATGACAGAACTGTGGCCTTTTATGGTTAAAATATTCTGAAATTGGCAGGTTTGTCATTACTGGGTCATGCATTTTGTTTCATTGCTTACTGGAAAAATGTTCAAAACTACAAATTTAAAAAGCACACTAACACGTGGTGCTTTATTATACAAGGAATATAATTTAATACAATCAGGAAGGTGAATCAAAGGACACATACATGTATGCATGTCCCTAAAATGTGTTCAAGGAGTCCGTTTTGAAAACAGCCCAAAGGTAAACTTGAGCCTCTACTGACCAGATGCAATTTTTATGAATGTGGATTTGCATGCTGTTTCAATGGCAGAAACGCTTATTGCTCATACTAAGTCTGTTTTTGTTGTGAGACTGTATTGTTTAGCAAATAGCTATCTGTGTTTGTGCTATTCAAGCTTAAGCTACTGTACATATGGAGGAGGGAGGTTGCTATTCTACTTTCACTGAGTTGTAAGGTTTACTCGCCTACCCCAAAGTAAATTAAACTGTTTAGATTAACTTAAGCAACTCTTTGAAACAAGGCATGTGGGGTTCTATTTTCTGAGGACATGACTTTTATACTAAAATATATGTGAAGGGACAACTGATAAAGCAGGTTTATTAAAGCGAAATTCCACCGTCCTTCATTTGCACTTTAACTACATTACAAGGTATCTTTTCTTCGTATGCATTTAAATGAAGGAAATGGCTGGAGTGGCTTTCCTGGGGAGTGACCGACCTGTGGGTGTGACTTATAGGGGTATTTCATGAGCATGGTATGGGTAGGGCTTAAGGGGCGCTGGAGTACTACTTTGCCTAGGGCACCAGTTCAGCTAAGGCCGGCCCTGCAAAGGTTATATCACAGTACGGTGGAACAAGAAGTCCCTCAGGTAAGGAAAAACAGGAGGAGCAGGAGACATCTGAAGAAAAATGGACATGGGAAAGAGAGAGGGAGATACAATATGGTGCAATATTTATGCAAAGGAGAAAGAAAAACTAATCAATACAAAAAGAGCAGCACCAAGGATATTTGAAGAGAAATGCAGGCAAATGCATCCACATATGGAAAACTTTACAATACAAAAAATAAGAAAACAGAGGATAAGTAGAAAACAGAATTAATAACGGAGAAGTTAAAGGTAATAGAAAGTAAGATTATGGATTACCTGTGAAGTGATTAGTGCAGAAAATCTTTGATAACTTTGATAACATCACAGCAGGATACAGGAACGAATCCCCAGATTAAGGAGAAATCAGTGATATGGGAAGCACCTTATCAGTTGCCATATGATGATACTTTGAAGCCTTCTACAGTAAACTAACACAAAAGTTCAGTTGGAGTTGCAAGGGAAGGAACAGGAAACTGTGACAACTATGAAACAGTCAATGTTGCAGAGTGATAGGCCAGTGAGTGAGTCTTTTATATAACAGACCAATGGATGACATTGGATGAAATTGAACAGAATATGGCACAATAAGATGCTGTGGAACTTTCTATAGAATGACTGCAGGAAATTAAGAACAAAGAATGTGCCCTCAGTTTAGGAATAAAGTTATCTAAGAAAAGAGTTACTTGATTTAATAGACACAGGCATATTAAGACTGATGAAAGAAACAGACTACAGAAGTAAATAAAACCCAAAAAGTTAGAAGTTTGATAAAACAAATGAACACGGTAATTAGAAGTGTTCATAGAAATTCATGCGATATAACAGAAGTAAATAGGATATATTACTACTTCTTCTTTCGGCTTTTTCCCGGTTAGGGGTCGCCACAGCAGATCACTGTCCACTCATGAATGGCAGTGGAGTTTTACGGTGTCAAGTTGCCAGCCCGGCGCCCAACCTTCCACAGAAGGCACACACATGCACGCACTCACACCTAGGGCCAATTTAGTGTGTCCAATCCACCTACAGCATGTCTTTGGGATGTGGGAGGAAACCGGAGCACCCGGAGGAAACCCACGCAACCACAGGGAGGACATGCGGACTCTGCACAGAAGGCACCCCAGCCGAGGATCGAACTGGAGAACCTCTTGCTGTGAGGTAGCAACACTAACCGCTGCACCACTGTGGTCGCCCTAAATAGGATATATTACTGTGCAGCTAAATTAATAATAAAGTGTTACCAGAAAACACATGGCAGTAAGGGAAAGGAAGCAGGAGCAATTGAATGCCATCATGGAAGTACTGAATATGGAAAACAATACAGCAATTAGACACCGGTGTCACTGTTAAAACAGTATAGAAAAGGTAACATATCAACAAAAATACTCAAAGACAGATGTGATAACAGCAATATGCAGTATCAGAACAAATCAGAACCTATTTTGCACTACCGCAAATAATAAACTAAAAATATCAGCACAGGCAGAAAAACATGAAGATATGCAGATAAATAAAAAGGAAAAGCACAAAATAAGCAATTTATTGATGACCCAAAAAAGTTTTATAGAGAATTGGGAAACAAAACAAAAGGAACTGAACCATCACTAAAAAAGAAGAAATAGATACATTTTGGATATTTATGAAGATGCTGTGGAACATAAAGATGTTAAATGGACAGTAGTAAAATGAAGTTGTTCAAATGTACAGGATATGAAATGGGATGAATTAATGACCAGAGAAATTGAAACAAAGTTAAGAAAAGTCCTTAATTGGAATCCCCCAGGCCCAGATATGCAGTACCTAACTTCTGGCTAAAAGTATTAACATCTTTGCATGAAGATTTAGCCATGAGTAAGAACTATTTACATGTGTATCCCGACCAACAGGAAAAACAATGATCCTACTTAACAGTGAACCTGCAAGCTATCCTAAAAACTATAGGCCATTAACCTGCCTTCTGAAAACATTTAAACTATATACTGGAATTAATGCTGAAAGAGTTTACAGTAATCTGGAATAAAACTCAATCATGGCAATAGAACAAAAGGGTAGCAAAAGAAAGTCCTATGGAACAAAGGATCATTTGTTGTTAAATAAAGTCATAATGTTTAAAAAAAGGGGGGGGGGAATCTAAGTATGGCATGGATAGACTACAAAAAAGCATTTGACAGCACTCCACATTAATGAATAAAATAATGCTTGAAAATGTACAAGATACACCTACAATGATCAATTACATTACCGTGACAATGAAACAGTGGCAAACCACTTTGCAGCTAAGTCACGATAAAGGACAAATTATTATTCCAGGGAAAAAAAATTCAAAAGGGGATATTACAGGGTGACACACTGTCACTTCTCCTCTTTTGTCTTGCCCTTAACCCATTAAGTGTTCTACTTAACAGATTAGGTCATGGCTACAATGTGTCTTCCCAGAAAGCAACAAAGTGTAAGACTTCTCAACTTCTTTTTGTAGATGAGTTAAAACTGCATTGTTAGTCAGATGAGGAACTGAAAGCACAACTGCAAGTGGTTAAAACTTTTTCAAATAATATAAGAATGTCATTTGGTCTTCATAAATGTGTAAAAGCAACCTTTAAAGCAGAAAAGCTGCAGCACCAAGAAAACATCAAACATCAGTTTGGAACAGGAATACAATATAAAAGAAGATGAACAAATGCAAATTAAACTTAGCAAAGAATATTTTAGAAGACATCTAGGAACAAAATCCAAGCTATAAACCGATTTTTTCTTCCTGTCCTAACTTACAGTTCTGGAGTGACTGCCCCCAAAAGGTGCTGGATTGGTTGGACAGGAAAACAAGAAGAATGCTTCATGCTCATCAAATGATTCATAACAATCATTGTATACCAAGACTACATATTCCCTGTTCTGAAGGAGGTATGGGCCTCCTTGAAATTGATTACATGTACAGATCTGCAATCATGGGACTGCATACATATTTGCTGCCCTCACAAAACCCAAACGTAGTGAAGGTTTTGAAATATGAGAATAATAAGTCCAAGATGACCTCCCTGTTTACTTTAGCAGAAGCATATCAAATAGGAATGGAAATCAAACCAGAAGTAGATAAAAATCAGGTATCAAATAAATGTGCCAAAACCAAAAGAAAGAATATAAAGTGAAGGATCAGATAAGAAGGCAAAAAATGTGTAAAATGCATGTATTGCAAGTATAGAAACTTTTGGAATAACCTCATGTTGATCAGGATCAAGCTCACGAATGGTTAAGGACAGACGAATTTAAACCAAAAGATGAAATGTTAATACTAGCGGCCCAAGATAGTGGACTACATATATGTTGGTTTGCAAAGGCCATTGAACATGTGGGATAAACAGATAAATGTAGGTTTTGTAAAACTGAATTGAAAACAGTTGCATATCTTGCTGCTGGTTGTGATATACTAATGACAGACGAACTGTATACTGAAAGGCATAATAATATGGCAAGACTGTTGCATTGGGGATTGTGCAAACATTATAATACTGAAGTAGATGAAAAACACAGGAAGCATTAGCCACAAAGCATTACAGAAAATAGTGAAGTTTATATATCACATGGGATCACCCATTACCAACAGCTGAAAAAAACAGATGTGTGAAAACCAGATATAGTAGTCTGTGAAAAGATTACAAAAGTAGCACTGATCACTGAAACTGCTGCACCCAGTGACTACAGTGTCTTACATACAGAGAGACACAAAGCCATAAAATAACAGGATTTGTGGACAAAAACAAGGGCAATGTGGAAGAAGGATATCCAGACAGTTTCAATAGTAATAGGAGCAAAGGGTCTTGTAAAAAAAAGAATTTACAATTGTAAATAGATATGTTACCAAGACATGTAACTCTGTATGAATTGCAGGAGTCCTCATTACTGTGTATAATGCTGGTGCTGCAAAGAGCACTTCTAGCTATCTTTAAAGACTGAACCAATATTAATTTAATGAACTTGAATCATACTTGAGTTAGGAATGGGATCCATTCCAGTCATAGTATTCGAAACCCAAAAGACTTGGGGAAATTAAAAAAGAGAGTATGGATTAAAAAGGCTTCTGTTATGGCAGCCAAGGATATGTGGGAAGAGACTAAACAAAACGCAATATAAAAATTATGAAACTGGAAGCTCTTGTTTATGGATATGGATAGTAAGATACAAGCAGTGAAAACATTTTAGTCCCTTTAGTTTTATATACAGGTCAGACATATTTTTATCAACCAAAAGTTGTGGACAATAACTCACAGAATCACAGAAATTTATTTGGGAAGGAAAAAGGGCAAGAGTTATGTGGGTTAAGCAGATCCACCCAACAGAACAAGGCAGTTTAGGATTACTTCATTTGAATGGATATTTTATAGCTACACAATTAAGGCGCACATAAACAGCATAAGCAGACAGTTACAACTCAAAGTGGAAAGGGATGATGAAACTGGGGGGGAGGGTGTCAAGAAATAAGGAGAGACTGAGATTTTAAACACAGATCCTTCAGGAGAGTAATAACCACCATACAGAGTATTACATTCATAAAGCTGCAGAAAGTATTTTAAGAACTAAGCCAACACATAAATGGAGAAAGCAGGGTATGACAGTATGGATGACTGCAAGAAGGGGGACAGAAACAGGGGGCTGGAATTTACTGCAAAAACTGGCAAACAAACCAAGGTACTGGGAGCAAATAATTAGAGAGGGAAAGGTGAGAGAATGGGATGAGGGCATGAAGTTGTTTAGACTGCAGGTAAGGCACTGCTTTTCTATCAGGGACTGATATCAGAGTACAGGCAAAGAGTAAAGGACTAGGAGTCCTAAGTGAAAGACCTGTTCTAGTATAGATTTTACTCAAATCTAGAAAAGAAGCTGGTTAAAAAGGGGATAATTAGCACGGCATATAAATACTGCATTATAATCACAGGAGGTTGGAAAAGATTGGAAAGAAACTCTAAAAGCAAGTTAAATGGGAGGGTATACATATGGCTGCCAATTATGTAAAGTCCAGAAGACCTAGGATTTTTGCTTGGAAGTGTTTGCATAGGTATTTTAATACCCTAAACAGATTCCAAAAAATTGTTCCTCACGTAGATAGCAAATTTGGAGGTGTGACAGGGAATGAAGATGCGACTGGGAACATGTTTTTTGGGAGTATAAGGAGTCTGCAGATGTAAAAATGTACCTACAAAGTTCTCTGTCGGAAATATTGGGTGAGAAGATGGCTGTAACTAAGCAAATGATACCTATATGAGCTGAGACACAGGATTTAAATTTCCTAGACAATGTAAGGCCTTTTTATTTATTTACATGTGTTAAGCAGGGTAATGTACTGATCTCAATGGACCATTTGAAGGCATGGTCCTGGTGAACAGGATCACATAAGAATTAATGCTTGTCCTCCCCGTGGTCAAGTGACATCTAAAGACATGCAGGTAGGTGCGCGCATGAATGGGTGTGACTTCTTTGAAAGTTGGGCGTCTCAACACCGCAAAACTCCACTGCCAATCATGAGCGGACCGGAGTTCCACTGTGGCGACCCCTAAACGGGAAAAGCCGAAAGACTGTATTTACATATATAAGGGTCAAAAATTAAATCTTTACAAAGGTGAATGAATCGAGGGGCTAAGTTATCTGAGCATGGGGGAGTATCTATTCAAATTTGGTCTATTTGTGTTTCATCTCTTTCCTTTTATGGCAGCAAACAGCATTAAAATGGCCACTAGAAAAAAGAAATTAAAATCTAAACCAGCTATATTTGAAGTACTGATTATTATAAAAGAGATAAAGAAACTGGAAGAGAGATTTTCAGAAAAGGGAATGAGCTAATTACATCGAAATAAATGGAATTTGTGGGAACAATACACGCAGAATAATGTTCAGGAGGAGGAACAGTGAGGTTTAAGAAAAGCAGGAATTGAGTGATTTATATAATTTTTGACTGAAAGACGGTAGTTATAAAGGAAAAAGAAAACTTGTAATGTTTAATGCATGTAAATAAGGGAAAAATATTAATATGTTTTTTCTTTTCTATTAATGTATGTAAGCCTGTGTTTTAAGCGATTATTTTAACAAATATGTTTAAAATAAAGTGTGTGTGTGTATATATATATATATATATATATATATATATATATATATATATATATATATATATATATATACACACATGCACACACACACACACATATATATGGGTCCACTATAGAATTTCGAAATTCCACAATCCCGATGTTCTAACTGATGCTCAAAACCTTGAGACTGTACAATCACGAAATTAAAAAAAAAAAACAAGGAAACAAGAACACATCAAAAACACTTTTTTGCAGGGGGGGGGGGTTCAAGCCCCCCTGCAACTTAAATATACTATCTCCGAAATATCGTAGTACAGTGAAGAGAATGGTAATGTTCCTGTTCTGCACTGTACAGCGATCTCAATTTACAGGTTTTGAGATTCTACAGTCTTGAGGATCTGAGTGTCGGGATTGTGGAATTTCAAAATATTTTAGTGGACCCATATATATATATATATATATATATATATATATATATATATATATATATATATATATATATATATATACATATATATACACACACACATACATACATACACACTTGTTTATAAAAGAGGGGACAGTACCAGCATATTGCAAGAAAGCTGTGGTAGCTGTAATACCCCAAATGGGAAAAGACTCTTTAAAACAATTTCCAGTTTTAAGCCTATAATAGCTAAAATAATGGGAAAAGATGTTGCAAGAAGTGCTAGATATGGATCATTCTGGTTTTGTGCAGGGGAGACGGACATTTAACTTTAATAGAATAATGACAATCCAGACCAGAGCCATAGTGTGCATCTTTAGCGCTCAGTGCTGTTCCTTGATCTGGTGCACTTTAGCTGTTAGTAGACCAAAAATTTCTGTCATTTCTGAGATCTGCTGTTCCTTCTGGAGCAAGATTCGTGCTCCCAAATCTGGAAAAAGAAAAAAAAGTCCATCCTTTGCCAAATCTGCAGCAGAAAAACAGAAAAGGTTTATCCCTCCCCCGATCTGCCAATCATTATGGAACAAGGCCTTTTACCCCCAGTCTGTAGCTGGGGAAAAACTCTTTCTCGTGAAAATGTAGCAAGCAGCTTGCTACATCTTGTATCATGCATAAAGCACTAAAAGTGCTTCAGTCCAGATCACAAATGCATTACTGGCATTCATTTCTGAAAGCTGACAGATTGGAATCTTCTGATCATGTCCCCTTCAACCCACTCTAGCTGCTCTTCTGATTCAGAGGGAAGCAATGTATATGATATTCAGCTACTGCTGGTGGGTCTTGATGCTGACAAGACATTCAATAGAGCCACCTGGGATGCTATGAGCAGAGCAATGGTAGCCCTCTGCATTCCCATGATACTATAATGGGATTAATGGCATCCTCTCCAACAAGCTACGTTTGTAAAGTGGTACTAGGCTGGGGTGTTCCCTGTATCACTCATCACTTGCTTTATACTTAGAATCATTGGCAAAGAAAATCAGGTGCTAACAAATTCAAATATATAACTGTTATGGTAATCAAGAAATGTTAGCCTTATTCTCAGATATTATTTTGTACTCGATAAATCAATAAAAAGGCTTTTCAGTTTTTATGTTACACTTTGACTGTTTCTAGTCTTGCCAGGATGTAAAATAAATGAAAATTAAACAAAGGCTGCAGTGGGGAAATGATGTAGCTGCACATAAATTTGTTCGGCAATACCCATATTTAAGGGGACAAAATAAGATAAAGTATTTAGTTATATGGATTAAAAAAGGATTTCATTATGGCAGCTAAGGATATCTGTAAAACAAAAGATAATATAAAATTGAGGAAGCTGGAAGCTCTTGACTACGGATATGGATTACACAGTATAAGCAGTGAAAATGTTTCTAGTTCTTTTAGCATTACAGGCAATTCAGGTATATTTTTATCAACAGGAGGAGGAATTTTGGACCATAACTAATAAAATATTGAAGGAATTTATTTGGGAGTGAAAAGAGGGAAAAGTTAAGTTAAAAAGTTAAGTGGAATAAGTTTGTTTCTCTCCAGACTTCAAGGTGATTCAGGATTACAAGATTAGAAGGGATTCCCTTAGTGCTATATACACATAACATGAGAATGTGACAAATAAAACTGAAAAGGAATGTTAATGTTGAAATGGAGGGGGGGGGGGGTCACAAAATAAAAGAGTAGGATTTTGGATACATTCTTTAAGAAGAGTGACAATAACCATATGGAATATTTCATTTATAAAGTATTTTAAGAACTAAGCCAACACGGGAATGGAGGCTGTAGATTTTACCAAGGCCACAGAAAATAGGCAAGAGGGGGTGGGATCTATATTGTTGAAATCAAGCAAAGGATTTAAGTTATTAGGAGCAAAAAATAGGGAAGGCAATGTAACATAGTGGGAAGATGCCAAACAGAAGTTTGGACTGCAGGGTGAAGGCTGTCTACCTTACCAGGGGCTGATAAGAGTTTACTCAATAAGGTGGGACAGGGGAGTGCTAAGCGTAAGGCCAGCTGTGTTAGTTTTTAGTTCAATATCAAACAGAAACTGCTTTTAAAAATGGCTGAGTAAATCATATAAATAATGCAGATAACTATAATAATTAATCAGAATATTTTAGAAAAGACTGGGGGAAGAAAAGGAAAAAACAATATACAAAGAAACAGCACAAGGGCATTTGCATGGCTCCAGCATATTTAAAAAAGTCAAGAAGGTTTGGGATTTTTGCATGAAAGTAGATATTTGTTCCTCACGTAGATAGCAAATGCTGGATGCGTAATAACAGGAAGAAGAGGGGTAACTGGGAAAGTTGGGAGAGTAAACTGTTGTAACTAAGGGAATGATTCTTTTCAGTTGGGACATAGGATCTGAACAGCCTAGACCTAGTAAGGTCATATTAATAAGTTTAATGCAATTGGCTGCAAAAAAGCATACTGGAAAATGGAAATCAAAATATAAACATAATTAAAGTACTGGATGTTGTTAAGATGCACAAGAATCAGAGGAGGGATATTTAGAAAAGGGAAGAATCAAATTACATAGAAGTAAACATAATTTGCAGGAACAACACATGCAAAATAATGTTCATGAGGACAGTAATTTAAGAGAACTCAGGACTTGATCAATATGTTGGCGTGAATGTTACCTGTTAGAAAAAAAAGTACAGTTGTATACACTTACCATAAATGTAGATGTTCGAGTGCATTCACTGTTGCAGTCATCACATTTGGGTTATCCGCTTGCAGTAGCCCTCAGTCGGCTTGATTATCAAAGACTTGAGTCCTGCATTGGTTGCTGTCTCATCTTCCATGATGTCAGGTCGTCAGGGGTATAAAGCATGCAGCCGACACCATTACATCAGTTTTTCTTGCCCCAGGAGTCAGGTGCCCCCCTAATGGGAAGCAATTAAATATATACATACAAGGTTATACCTCCAACAAAAAAGCAAATACACCAAAAAGCTTTTAAGCATAGTGAAAAAGGAATAGAGGCAAAGTCAAAAAAGTTAGAAGGCTAGAGGGAGGGTAACCAGGACTGCAAGAGTGAATACACTCGAACATCTACATTTATGGTAAGTGTACACAACTGTACTATGTTCTTCGTGTTTCACTGCTGCAGTCATCACATTTGGGTAGATTCCCAAAGCTAAGGATGGGAGGAGGAATTTATAAAGCATTAGGACCAGCTATAAGGCCCCGCAAGACTGCAGTAGCACAACCAGCCCTGGATTTAGAGAAAATTGGCAAATGATAATGCTTGGTGAAAGTATGTACAGAACTCCAAGTAGCAGCTTCTAGGATGTCCCTGGTAGGGACACCTCTGAGAAAGGCTGCAGAAGGAGAGGCAGCCCTGGTAGAATGTGGTCTTATCCCCGTGGAATAGGTTTTCCATGGTGCTTATAGCAAAAATAAATGCAGTGGCCTATCCACTTAGAAATGGTTTGCTTTGAAATGGCCTTCCCCTCTGCCCCTGCAGCAAATGCCACCAGCAGATGCTCAGATTTCCTGAGAGGTTTAGTCCTGTCCAAGTAATATCAAGTTGTCTGTGCACATCGAAGGAGTGCAGTATACGTTCCTCTTTGTTCTGTGGATTAGCAAAGAAGGTTGGCAAATGAATGGACTGATTAAGGGCCACACTGGATCCTACCTTGGGCATAAAGGAGGGATTGGTCCTGAGGGACACCCTGTCCGCATGAAAGATGATGAAAGGCTCCACTGCCATAAGGGCCTGTAATTCAGACACCCTTCTTGCTGAAGTAATGGCTAAAAGGAAGGCTGTTTTTCAAGAAAGGAATTTCAACTCTGCACTTGCAGCTGGCTCAAAAGGAGTGAGTGAGTTTTCCCAATACAAAGCTATGATTCCAGGCTGGAGTTGGGGCTCTCCTAGGTGGTCTTAAGTTCTTGGACCCTCTGAGGAACTGCTTGAGCAGAGGATGAGAGAATAGGGGTGGCACTGTGTTGTAATGAGGTGAAATTGCTGAGGCATGAATTTTGATGGAGGAAAAAGGAAAGACCCTTGTGAAGCATCTCAGTTAAGCATTGAAGAATCTGAAGTAAATTGGGCGCTGCTGTGCCCATCCCCTGAGCTTGGTTCCAGGAACAGAATCCTTTCCATTTTTCAGCATAAGATTTTCTAGTACTAGGCCTCCTTGCCTCTAGAATGACATCCAACACTTGTTTACTGAGGGATTGTAGCAGAGAGCTCAGGTAATTAGCTAGGCTGCCAGGTTGAAGGTTTGAAGATGAGGGTGCAGAATCTGGCCCTCCTGCTGGGACAGCAGGGTAGGGATCTGGGGCAGATGCCATGTATCCAGCAGTGACATACTGTGAAGAGGGGGTACCAGTGTTGGTGTGGCCAGTCTGGTGCAATTAGTATCATCCTTGGTTTGATCTTTAGTAGTACCTTGGTGAGAAGAGGCAGAGGAGGAAAGGCATAAACTGATAGATTTTTCCAGGTGAAGGACAGGGCATCCACTTTCCAAGCTTGTTTGTGGAGAGTCCTTGTGCAGAATTTGTCCAATTGGTAGTTATGGGGGGGGGGGAGGCAAACAGGTCTATATGTGGGCTCCCCCATTTGTTTATCAACATGTTGAATGTCTTTGATTCCAGTTTCCACTCGTGTGGGTCCATGAGATTTCTGCTGAGATCGTCTGCCAGTGTGTTTAGGTTTCCGGGCAGAAATTGAACCTGTAGGTGCACTTGGTAGCTCAAGGCTGTGTTCCACAGAGCCATAGCTAGTCTGCAGAGAGGGTATGAGTGAGTTCCCCCCGTTTATGTACCACAAAACAGTGGCGTTGTCCATCTTTACCATTAATTGTCCTGGAAGAATGTGGTCCTTGAAGGCTATCAGAGCATTCTGTACAGATAACATTTCTTTTTGATTGATATGCAGGTGCATTTGACTTTGGTTCCATTTGCCCTGAATGCACTTCCCTGCCAAGTGAGCCCCCCATGCATAGTCTGATGCATCTGTTGTTAGGGTTTGGGCGGCAGGGGATACAGTGAATGGCAATCCCTTGTTTTGGTGGCAGGCCTCTGCCCACCAAAGGAATTCTAGCTGTAGGTAAGGTATGATAGGAATCATTGCTTCTGGATCCTGAGAATGCTGACACCATAGGCTTTTTAGACACCACTGTAGTTTCCTCATATGCAGTCTTGCATATGGAATTAGTAGAATGCAGGAGGCCATGAACCCCAAGGCTTGCAGTATTTGCCTTGCGGATAGCAGATTCTTTGTGGCCACTAGTTTGAAGCAAGATGTCAAATTAATTTCTTTCTCTGGCTTGAGGAAAACCATCTAGGAAGTTGTGTTCAAACTTGCTCCCAGGAATACAATTTGTTGACAGGTTACCAGATATGACTTTTTTTCATTTATGGTGTACCTAGACAAGGTAGCACCTTTTGTACAAATGCCAGATGATTCAAAAGTATGTCCTGGCTTTCTGCCTGAATTAGACAATCGTCCAGGTATGGGTATATTTGAATTTTTCTTTGCCTGCAAAATGCAATGACAGGCGCTACACACTTTGTGAATACCCTGGGTGCAGTAGATAAGCCAAAGGGCAGTGCAGAGAACTGATAGTGCATGTAGCCTGCTTTGAAGCGTAGGTATCTCCTGCAAGATTTCATGATTGGGATGTGCACATAGGCTTCCTTTAAATCCATTGTTGCCAACCAGGCATCTTTGCCTAACATAGGAAGTAGCTGGTGAAGGGTTAGCATCTTGAATTTGGGAATCACCAAAAAAGTGTTTAAGGTAGAAAGACCCAGGATAGGACGCCATGAATTGTCTTTTCTGGGTACCAGGAAAAGTCTTGAATAAAAACCTTGTCCCTTTTCCTCTTCTGGTACAGTTTGAATAGCCTTTATGCTTAAGAGAGAGAGAGAGTACTTGCTTTTGAGCCTCTGCCCATTGATTTGGGGATAGATCTGGCCAACTGTTTGGGGTTGGTAACGTGTGGAAGTGAAATCTGTATCCTTGGGAAACTATATTTAAAACACATGTGTCCTGGGTAATAAGCTCCCAGTTTTTGGCCTGCAGAGCAATCTTTCCCCCCAAAGGAGCAGTCAGTTGAGAAGTGCTTGGAAGTTTTAAAGTCAAGTCATTGAGACAGCTTTCCATAGGGGGGGGGGGGGAGTCTTACTACTCCCTGATTTGTTAGCAGAAACCCCCCACTGCTTAGTCTTGTGCATACCCCTGGGACTGAAACCTGGGGCTTCTGCTGGTTCTGGGTTTGGGTTGAGAAGGCCTGGAAGAGGCAGGAAAAGACCAATTCTTAGAGGGCCAATGCCTACTAAATCTTGGAGGTTTAACTTGTAGGAAATCTTTAACAGTTTGCATAGATTTAGCTTTTTCCTCCATCTTTTTAAGAACTTCTTCTGCTTTGTTGCCTAACAGGCAGTCCTGATTTAAGGGAGCATCCACCAATTTAGCTTTAACATGATCTGGCAAAGATTGTTCCTTAAGCCAAGCATACCTTCTAAGTACAGATCCAGTGACAGCAGCTCTGCAAGATGCCTCTAATGAATCAAACCCACCATTGCAAAGTATGTTTTCCAACCTGTTCAGCAGAATGCATTAAATCCTGTAAATCTTTATTTTCAGCACAGTCAGGAATCAACATAATTTTCTGTTTAAGCAATCCAATAATATGTTGCTGATACTTTAACATATGAAACTGACAGTTTGAGGCCCTAATGGCCAAGGTTGCAGAAGTGTATACCTTCTTACCCCATCTACCCAGCGCCCTGGGGTCTCTATCAGAAGGGGTAGGATTTTTGGCAGTAGTAGCCTTAATGCTCTTGGGTCCCTGTGAAATAGTCTCAGGATCTGCAGTAGAATTTTTAAAAAGGAACTTGTGAGAATCAGGAACCCTGTAATATCAGGTTTTCTGAGAGCAGGAGGCAAAGAATCAGGGGCCAAACTATATTCTGAAAAGGCATCATCAACAATGTCTAGTACAGGAGGGATAGCTAAAGGCCTGTATTGAGGCAGGTGTAAGAAGTCCCTAAGCCTCTTTTTGAATCAGAGTAATCCTGGCTTTCCCAGCAGAAATGCTCCCTAAGAGTATGCAAGGATTCACCTAAAGAGAAATCCTCTGGAGGGGATGCAGAGGGAATAGAGTCCTCTGCATCAGAATCCTCATAAGCAGATAAGGGTAAATCCAGGTCATCAGAAAAAAACAGAAATTTCAGAATCCGGGTCAGAAGATTCATAAGCAAATCAGTCCTAGGTCTCTTAGAAAGGGATGGTTGGCTTCCCCCGATTAAAGTTATAAGGTTTTCAGCCATTCTTATCATTTGTTTTTTAGGCATAGAAGCCTGAGCATGCAGCCTGGACGTCGGTTTTCCAGGCATGGTTCGAACTTTAGGCCTTAAAGAAGAAGGTGGAGTTGGTTTAATATGCAAGTCCGTAGGCCTGAATACACCCTCAGAAGCCGGTGCCTGCACAGCAGCTCGGGACCCATCCAAGGTAGAGACATCAGCAGGTTCTACAGTTGAAGCATCTCGGGTCTTAGTAGAGGCCTGCAAATCAGAAGTAGCGGGTATCAGGGGCTGCAAAAGCGCCTCACTGAGTACCTGCGGACTGGCGACTGGCTTAGGAAAAGTGTCGTCTGCAGCTTTGGACCTAGGCAGTGTGTCTCTGTCTTTATCTTTGCATTTTTTCAGAATGCCGGTAGACGGATGGTTTACCGACGACATATCTGGATAATTGAACCAAGAACCGAAATATTTAGAAGCGTAAATATACTGACAATGGATAGTTCGTTGGTTAAATAAGGCACAAAACCGACAGCGAGGTACGTCATGGTTAGGGCCTAGGCAAGGAATACAGTACGAATGAAAATCTTTATGAGGTATTTGCTTTCCACAAGAAATGCAATTATTAACTTTTACTGACATTGGTAAAGAGCAAGAAAAAGTTTCCTCAATGGGGTACTTAGCTTTAGTTGAAGACTTCGGTTCTGAAACTCGAAAACGAGAATTTCAGGAGTCGGCCGACCGGCACTTGCAAACTGCTTCGGGCACCGCACGGCAAGAAAGACTGATGTAATGGCGTCAGCTGCATGCTTTATACTCCTGACGACTTGACGTCATGGAAGATGAGACAGCAACCGATGCAGGACCCAAGACTTTGATAATCAGGCCAACTGAGGGCTACTGCAAATAGATAACCCAAATGTGATGACTGCAACAGTGAAACAAGAAGAACATCATATATATATATATATATATATATATATATATATATATATATAATCCATGAAACTGAAAAAAATTTTACTTTTTTTTTAAATAATGTATGTATATCCATGTCATTATTTAATATATGTGAATTTAATACAGGTGTCTTAAAAAGACTCGCGCATAAAGCCAAAAATAATAGAAGTCTCTAATTCACATAGAAAGCTAACCGATCAAGAGGTTTTGTATCAGCATGCATTTTCTAAAGAATAAAAAGTATGAAACTCAATGTCTGCTATTACTGAATGATCGACTGTGATCTTCAGTGATTTATCAGAAAATAAAAACTTCTATGGGGTACAGACCAAAGTATGAAACAAAATGAGGTACAATTGAGAACTAGGATTTCCTTCAGTTTGGAAGATACATCATAACATCAACTGGTGCATTTCTAAACAAATTTTCCCTGAAGCCTTAGTAATCTTTTGGGCTGTTCCTATCAAAAGCAGATCTCTGTTTAGCAATTATGTAGGCAACATCAAGTAAACAAATACTCCCAAGTTTGTTACACAGTACAATTAAGAGAGTATGAATCATGCAAGATGTACTTAACTGAAAAAGATCCAACAGATAATACTGTCAGATGTCTTTTGAACAAAAATTTTGAAGTTTATAATAAATATGCAAGAGGAGTACTGAATATCCATGTTCAAACAATTCAAGCAAACATTACTAAGGATCTAACATGATGCTACTGAAATTGTCAATCCGAAAAGCTCAGCACCTGCAACTCTGCTTGAGATCTCTCACTCCCCTAGGCCTAATCAAGAGGTACTTTTCCTGTGGAGCTGTGTGGTGAAGGGCCACACAGCAACAGTCATGCCCAGGGTTACCTGTAAGGAGCAAATGAGACATCTGGGGCTCGGTGAACGCAGAAACCAGGAATACAGCTGAAGGCTATTTGGGGTCTGTGGGGGGGACGGGACATTAAAAAAAATCCTTTACTTACTAAATGCTTAAAACATATTCAATACTTGTTGAAGATCAACCCATAAAACCCAGAAATTTGTGCACAAAAACATAAAATGTTCAAAATAGAAGGTAAAGCTTGCTCTGAAATGCAATACATATGTTTCATACACTGCTGGAACAGATATTAAGATTACCAAATCTGACTACAGCCATATCACTTTAAATAATTTTAAATTTCCATATACTGCATATATAAGCAGGATCATGCAACACAACCTACAGAAACGCACCAAAAATAACAATCAGCTATAGCAGTGGCAGCTTTAAAAAGTTCACATCAAAAAAAGATATATTTTATGTATTTTTTTATTAAAAAAGACAGACATTTCACCTCATTTTTGTTTATTCAGTATACTTTTTAGCAGTGTGATTTGTAGCATGTCAACTCCTTTTCTGATATAATTCTACATCATAACCTATCAACCTACTACATACCCACTTTATCAAACATGCTCTGTTATTTACACCACATGGTCCTTCTAGAGTCCAGAGTCATGATGTGAGAGTGAACAGACCAACATCCTTTACAGTACCTGTCAAAGGCCTCACTACCATATTCTCCTTTGCCTGACAGTGCTAAGTGCCTCTGCTCACCTCTGAAGTGAGTGTGTCCATGTTTAGATGGAACCATTGACCTCCATAAGCATTCTTGCTACATGAATAATGCAAATTTCCATCACTTAAAACATTTTACTAGACTCTCATACGTATCCATGAAAGTGGCCTTTGGGTGACTTTTATATCTTATGAAATATAAGATGGATAACAGACACTATGCTGGCACCAGGCATTTATTTATATACAAGTACTGGTGTGCAGAAATGTCTGACTTTATAACTACAGCTTGCAAACGCTACTCTTAGTCACCACATACTAAAGAACAGACAATACTCTCATTCAAGTGTCTACTAAAAGCAGATCGTAAACAATGAGCTATAACAAGCACTTTCAATGAAGAAATCTAGCTTGCATTAGTGACGGACTGCAGCTATATGACAAAAAGAAAGAAAAAAAGAGAATTATATGAGTGACAGTGGTTAACGTCGTTGCCTCACAGCAAGAGGTTCTCAGGTTCAATTCTTTGCTGGGGTGCCTTCTGTGCAGTGCCTGCACATCCTTCCTGCTTTCATGTGGGTTTTCTCCTGGTGCTCCAGTTTCCTCCCACATTCCAGAGACATGCATCTGGAGCATTTCTCCCCGGGCCTCCTCTGAAAATAGGCTATGTCCTAGACAGACTTTCCCGGTCAACAACAAATAAATACAAAATTATCAAGTACCATCCATCATAAGCTACAATGTAAACATTAACTCTGATGGTAAGTCTGCCAAGCTCAAGGGCTGTATTAGTTTCATTCATTCATTATTTTTTTCTCCCTTATGTACATCTTGCCTCATACTGTAAACAAATTGCATGCATAATGCAGAAATGCATTCGACAGAGTACAAAATGCTGTGCCAGGCACCAGGGGAAAACTATCAAGTAGAACAGATGTGGAAATGAAGCATAGCAAACATATCCAGCACTTGAGATAGGCAAAAAATTACCCTCTCAGAAGTACTTTTTGCATCGTAGCTTTAAAGGTGTAAGCTATCTCAATTCTCTATCTTTTCTCCTATTTATTGCATAGCTATAGTATATTACTACTGCATGCCAATCAAACAGGACAAATGTTATGTGCTTGGGAGTAAGATATCTGGTGAATAAAGAAATCTCAAGTAGCAACACATGTCAATATAAGATGACCCAAGAAGAAACTTCATATCTCTCTCCAGCTTTCCCATAACCAAAGGGACACCCTGGGGATCAATTACATTATATATGGTTGGGGGAGGGGCTTTATATCCCCCTACAAAAATTGATCTGGGTTTCTGTTTTGGTCATTTTGTCTAAGCTTGAAGTGCTGTTTAGAATTCTTACCCTCAGCCAGGTGTACTAGTTCCTTAGATAATTGCACTATATTCACAAACACTTTTGCAAATGTTGATGATTTGGGGTTCTTCAAAATGTTGGTTGCCCCCATGCTCTCTACATCATAATTTATTTTATGACTGCACAAAGTTATTGTAAGACAAACTAGTAACACTACTGACCGTGAACGGATCAATGCTGGAATGATTGCCAGAAAAACATGGAAACCCTAGATGAAAGCATACTTGTAGGGTAAGAAATATGAAATGACAGAATCCACAAGAGCAGTAGCCAGAGCAATATTGTTACATAAATGACTGAAAAATTATTTGACTGAATGTGAAATAAGAGACGAGATGTTTGGAAGAGGTGAAATATAACTTGTGGTATATCTGACGACCAATGGAAAGATATACAAGACTACAAGTAGTTGGAGTTGATGATATTAAATTTCTGCATGCTTTACAAGTCATCATGATGTGCTTGCAGATAAATTTAGTGCCAATTTTATATTGGAAACAGTGACTGTAATTCTGCAAGTCCCCGAGTCCCCCCCCCCCCTCCGTAAGATAATCAAGAAACATATTTTAACTGCAATCTCAAAAACTAAAAATACCACTTAAGTGGGTCCAGACTATATTTGGATGCCTAATAAATAGCAGCAAACATGCCACTGTGCAACCTACTCCTATATATTTTTTTAACTTTGGTTTAGCCGCAGGGTAATTCCCTATAGTATACAGAATCACTGTTGTGAGGCCCCCTTCATAAGGTCGGCCCTACTACAGATCAATCAGCTTAAACAGTCTAATTTGCAAAGTAGAATACATCATATTTGATTTCATCAACTACAGTATCAAAAAACACGTACAACTACACCTGCAACAGTATGGTTTGGTTAAGGGGAGGTCATGTCTACTTAAGGTAACTTATTTTAGAAGGCTGCAAAAGTAGTGGACAGTGGACACACAGACAACACACAGTCTTGGTGCCTTTAACAACTCGGTCTCCCATCAACCAGCATATGCAGCATTAGGAATCGAAAAATCTTTCCATCTAGCAAAACTGATATCTAAAGGCATCTCCACTCAAGTCAAAAGAAGTTATTGCCCTGCCATACTAATCGCTGATTAGAGTTACACCAATAATAGACTAAAAGTGATTTACAATCACACAGCTGAGAGAGACCCTGGTTCTTAACAAAAAGATTAGTGGTTTAAAGACTCTAGTCTACCAAAACAGGCTTGAAACCCTGACCCTATACTCAAGACTTCTACATGATATCTATGTCTTTCATTCTGTGCCATTAAAGATCCAACCTTCTTTGACCTCTTACTTCTCTCCGGAAGACAAGCAGTTCCACAAACTCTCAAATGAAGGATTTAAATCTACACCAACATATCAATAAAGCACACTGGAGGAATAGGTATACTACCCAACATTTACCCCATCTCTGGGACAAATTGCCCTTATGCCTTAAAAAGAGTGGAACCCTTCAAAACAACACTTGATGACTGGATGGGTATCAACAAACTTATTCCTGGCCTAATCTGCTTACCTTTTTAAAAGTGGGAGCTGCATCACAAAGGTTGGGACTTGCAAGGTGTAAACAGTCTCTTGAGTTACCTGACTAGTAATTCCTGTGATCTCATGATTGATCCCTTGCAGCCCTCATGTAGTGGGGTTAAGTCCACCACACACTCCTGGTAACTATATATATTAACTCTAAAGTTGCTTTATTCTAGAGAGAAAGCAGAATATTCTGTGGAACCTCACTCATGAGATCAGTACACATCAAGTGGGTGTAGAACCCCTTTTCAGCAGAGATCCATGAAGAAAAACTTCACAGAATACAATGCTACAGCAAATAACATAAGAAAATAATGAACGATGCAATTTAACACTCTGACAAGAAATATAGTTGGCAAGTTTAAACATGTAATAAACACATTTAATTTTTATAGTGACTGAAATCATGAAACGGTTAGTTACAGATATTTGGGAATAGTAGAAAACATCAGAGAAATGTGGTGCTGATAGCATTTTGGACATAACAGTCTCGGTTTTCTAGAGAAATTGTTGTATGTAGTAGGAAAAAAGAAGCACAGTACATGATGGAGTATTTTAACCTAAAGATGAGCACTGTATCCAGGAGATATGTTGTCAGAGATTTAAAAATGAAGAGCTGGAGGTGTCATACTGTCTCTGGGAGGTAGGGGTTAGCATTCCAGACTTTGGAGACATACTTTGAGTACTAGGCATCATCTTCTGCATTTTAAGATTTAATTATGTTAAATAACATTTTGTTATGGGTAAGTAGGGCTTTACTTGGATGATCCTGCTTCAGCATACCTCTTAAGGAAGGGCATTTTCTCTAGGTTGTACAACAAGTTATAGTCAGCTAGGAGTTGGGACTCCTGGAAGGTGCCGGAGAATTTCATCCATTTTACAAACTTGAGAGCAAGGTAGTCATAGGATCTGAAAGAGATTTGTTTCAAAATTTAGGTATTTTGTTATACAAAAAAACAAGAAAAACTGTAAACCACGAATAAATGCAAAAGTGCGAGCACGAAAGACTTCCTTCTAAGCCAAAACACCAATGGTATCCTTAAAAAACGAAATAGAAGACCACAGTTGCAATAATTTTTTTTTTTTTTAATTTATGGATTTGGCTTAGAAGGAAGTCTTTCGTGCTTGCACTTTTGCATTTATTTGTATTTTATTATATAACAGTATTTAAGTTTTGTTCTTTGGGTTGTCTGCAGATTTCTACAGATTTGTGAGGTATGTAATAATGTTGGGAGTAAGAAATTTTTTTGCTGTTCTTTCTCTAGCTGAGATATTGAGGTAAGCCTTGCATCTGTACAGCATGCCAAAATGTTTTTTTAACTGCTGATATGATGATGCCCTTTTCATTCATTCCTCAACTAATGAGTTCATATCCAACTTGGCCACTTCTACCAGATTCACCCCGGGGATCACTTCTGTGGCTCTGCTCGACAGTGGCACAGGAAAATAATTTTCTTGGGTGGCAAAAGCCAGGGTACCTTTTTGGCTGGGCTTGTATAGGCCTATGAACCTATCAATCATCAGATCCAAAACTCTTGAGCTCCACCCACCCAACATACCTCAGATCATATTTGCTCCCATTCAGCTTCAGAAGCAGATCCTGTCTTGCTCTAGCTGTGGAGTTGCACTTAGTCTTTTTTGTGAGTTATTGACTTAGATTTTTCTGTTTTATTTTTTGTAATTTTCCTGCCTCTCACCCTTAATCTTTTTAACCAGTTTCTATGCACCATTTAGTTAGCATTTCTCAGTACTCCCTTAAGGTAGCATCATTGGTGCTCTCTTCATAAGACTACTTGTTAGAGTAATCTCTTTCTACCACTGTTGGCAGTTCCTTTTTCTTTGCATCTCTCTACTCCCTTCCATTTAATCCATGTACCTTTCCTGAAAAAAAATGCATCTATCCTTAGTGTCTTTAGGTAATTGTCTTCTTAGATAACAATGGTTGACAAATCAACAGGATTTAAAAAGTGCATTACCTGTGGGCATACGCTTCCCAACTCAGATGCCCACAGGGAGCGTATTTATTGTTTAGGGCCTGCACACTTGGATGTGGATTGTTCAATCTGTTTTGAATTCCACTCCAGAGCCATAACTGACAGAAGAAACAAATTAGTCTTGACAGCTCTCTTTCCTTTTTCTTCTACTTCTTCAGCTGTTGGGGCTCAAACCCCTACCAAAATACCTGACAAGAAGAAGTTAGACTCAGCGGCCAAGGAAAAGGAGTTGTGTAAGAGGTCCCCAGACCGTTCCTTCCTTGTCAGCTACTTCATCAGAACCTCCTTATAAAATGCATAAAAATTCAGTTCCAACTACTTTAGATCTGAATGGCTCAAAACAAGAAGTTATGTACTTACCATAACGTTCGATGTATGTAGTCCATCTCACCTCACATTCTTACCCGTGGGTTTGGAGCCGAATCTCGGCTCTGACTCGGCCATACTCTAGCTCGAAGTCTTCATTTGGCTCGTGGCTAAGAGGTATCCCATGCTGCAATGTGCCTATCCCCCAGATCTTGTTTGCTGCGAGCTCACATACACACACAAACACGCTGAGAGGAAGAACCAACTCAACATATCAAGGAGGAGTGCTGAAAACAGAGACTTGACCTCTAGGTTCCCCAGGTGGGGGTAGGTGGGTAGGCTAGTAAGAATGTGAGGCGAGATGGACTACATACATCGAACGTTATGGTGAGTACATAACTTCTTGATGTTATGCAGTCCAATCTCGCCTACATTCTTACCTGTGGGACAGCATCCCTAGCACCTAGACCTTGGACAGCTCACTGGAAAATACTCCTGAGCACTGAGGAACCAAATGAGGATCTGCCTCTTGATACCAGATCCAATTTGTAGTGACTAATAAAGGTGTGAGGAGATGCCCAAGTAGCTGCAGCACAAATATCATCCATAGACATCCTAGCCTAAAAGGCAGTAGAAGTAGACACCGAACGTGTAGAGTGAGCCTTTACTTTAAAGAGTAATTCCTTGCCATTTGAAGACTAGATGAAGGAAATGCAGCTAGAAATCCATCTGGACAGAGTTACTTTAGAAACTGAAGTCCCTAGTCTATTGTCTGAAAACGAGACAAAGAGTTGATCAGATTTTCTAAAATCTTGTGTTCTATGTAAATAGAAACAATTGTCTGTGGACATCTAGCTGATGAAACTTAAATTCTGCCTTGTTAGAGAATTCAGGGAAAAACAAATCAAAAGACTGGTTGAGATTGACCACTGAAGCAACCTTAGGCATAAAAGAAGAATTAGGTCTTAGCGAGACCCTATCCTTGTGAAATACCAAGTAAGGGGGCCGAACCGATAAAGCTTGGAGTTAAGAGACCCACCTAGCCGAAGTGATGGCCATCAAAAAGACTTTCTTCCAAGACAAAAATTTAATGTCACAGGTTGCCGCAGGCTCAAAAGGAGGTGAGGTAAGCTGCTGTAGCACAAAATTAAGATCTCATGGCATTACAGGATTAGATTGGGCTCATTAGCAACATGAAAAGTAGAAATGGCTGCCAACTGCACTCTGATAGTTGCCGCAGCTGATCCCTGGCTAAACAGTTGAGATAGAAATTCTAAAACTGATGAGATGGGAGCTGTATAGGGATCAATCTGCCTTTCATGAGCCCAAATGGAGAAACTCTTCCACTTACTGGAATAAATCTTCCTAGTAGAAGGCTTATGGGAGGAAGACAGAATATGCACCACCTCCGATGAAAAATCACGAAGCCTGACTAGGGACAGAATTGGAGCAGCCATGCTGTCAACCTGAGGGTCTGAATGGAGGGGTGGAACTGTCCTGACATACGAGTCAACAGATCTGGTTTGGGTCCAAAATCCACGGCTCGTCCATTAGATAAGGGTGAAGAAGAGGAAACCAGATCTGACGAGGCCAGTGTGGTGCAATCAGTATCATTTTGCTTCCCAAGGACTGTGCTTTCTGAATAACCTTCGTTATCAGGGGAATTGGAGAGAAGGCATAGAGAAGACCGGAGGGCCAATCATGAACTAGAGTGTCCCTGGGTGCTTCCCCCTCCGGGGGAATAAGGGTGAAGTAGCTGCTGAATTTGGCATTGAGGGGGCTGGCAAATAAATCGCAGCAAGGCTGACCCCATCTGTGAAAAATCCGTTCCGCCACTTGTTCGTTCAGGGACCACTCGTAAGGCATCAGAATAGCTCTGCTCAGCCTGTCGGCAATCACGTTGGAATTCCCCGGTATGTGCATTGCCACTAGAAAGCTCCTGGAAGATAGTGCCCATTGCCACACTCGAAGAGCTTCTCTGCAAAGGAGATACGACCTGGTTCCTCCCTGTTTGTTCAGATACCAGACCACTGACATGTTGTCTGACTGGATTGCAATTGTGACATGAGGAAGAAAGCTTTGAAGTGCTTGCAACGGTAATAGCACCGCTCTCATCTCTAAGACATTGATATGCAAATGGATCTCGTGTTCCTGCCACGTGTCTTGGACAGTCCTGCAAAGATAATGCCCCCCCCCACCCGATCTGGGAGGCATCCATGGTCACAGTGGCAATCGGAGAAGGAAGAACGAAAGGCATACCCACATTGAGATTGCTGGTCTGAAGCCACCAGTGCAGATCCTGCTTGCACCTGTCGGTTATTACAATAAGGTGGGAGAGCGGGAGGTGCTGAAGAGATCATTGGGCAAAAATGTAGCCACTAAAGAAGCCTCATGTGAAGTCTTGCAAGAGGCACTAGCATAATCATAGCAGCCATGGTCCCTAACAACTTGAGGACCACTTTTGCCTTGACCTTCTTCAGTGGAAGTAGAGCGTAGACTTGCTGCTGTAAAACCTGAATTCTTTCTTCTGGCAGAAAAATCCTCATGAGCACTGTGTCTAATTCGGCGCCAGTAAAGGTAACACGCTGCAACAATGCAGACTTTTCCCATTTCAAGGTGATTCCCAGACTTTGCACAGTGCAATAGTGGCATCCCTGGTCTGTAGTAGTAGATGCCTGGTGGTGGCAGACAGGAGCCAGTCATCCAGGTACGAAAACACTTGGAATCCCAGATGTCTCAAGTGAGCTGTTACCACTGCCATGCATTTGGTGAACACCCTGGGGGCTGTGGTGAGACCAAAGGGCAGGGCGCGAAACTGAAAATGACCGTCTCCTAGCCGGAAGCATAGGTGACTTCTGGATGCCCTGTCCATTTTTATATGGTAGTAAGCATCCTTGAGGTCGATGGAGAACATCCACACATCTTTCCCTAATAACGGGAGAATTGACTGTAACGACACCATGTGGAACTTGGACTTCTCTACATGAAGGTTCAAATGGCTGAGATCCAAAATGGGTCTCAGGTCCCCTGTTCTTTTCGGCACCAAAAAGAATCTGGAGTAAGTCCCTAATCCTTCTTGGTCTGAGGGGACGGGCTGGATGGCTCCTTTTAACAGCAACTTTTGAACTTCTAAGGTTCCGGAATCCCTTTGACTGGGTGGGATGTCTGGGATTCTTTTGTTTGCAGGGGGAGATGAAAGAAGGGGAATATGATAACCTCTGGAGATTATCTCTAATACCCACTCATCTTGGGTGATGTCTCGCCAGGCTTCTGGGTATAGAGAAATGCGACCCCCAACTGGATCCAGAGATGCACAGTCGGGCCTCCTCTCAGGAGCACCGGTAGGGAGAGCCACAAAAGGAATCGTGGTCCCCCTGGTTATGTGGGCCTCCTCTGCCACTAGGGTGGCGTCTACCTGAGTTTCCACCCCCTCCTCTGCATCTGGAGGGGGAATCACTCTGCGTCGTGAAAAAACCTCTGCGATTTTCTGAACCACATTTTTACACCTTTCTGGCCCTTGGGATAAGGTATAGAAGGCATGGAAAAACTGACTCCCATGGCAGACAGGGATTTCCTTCCTGCTCGCACCTAGTGAGAGTATCCAACACCTTGGTTCCAAATAAGGATGAACCGTCAAAGGGCGCATTGGTGAAGGTAGACTTGAAGGCCTCCACAAACTTGCACAGGGGCATCCAGGAGTGTCTCCTAAGAGGGACTCTGGAACCCGCAGCCCTGCTCGCTCAATTGGCTGCGTACGAGATCAGCCTCATGGAGGAGTTGGTAACAGAATTTAGGGTAGACATCCGAGCATTGACTTTCTGAGCCACAGCATCAGAAACGTTACCCTCTAGAGAATCTCCCAACTCCTTTAGGAGATCTCTTTGGAGCCGTGTAAAATGCGATAAGTAGTTCAGCAACCGCAGTGTAAAGGCCACTGAAGAGAACACACGCTTCCCATACCTGTCCACAGCCCTGGACTCCTTGTTAGGGGGATGGACAGTAGATGAAGTTTCTGCAAGTTTCTTCTTGGTGGCTGCTGCCACCACCATGGCATCTACTGGAACGCCTTTTGTAAGAAATTCTTTATCAGGGGGAGCGGACACAAACTTGTTGGGTCTCCTAGGGACTGGTTCCACAGTGTCTGGAGTTTCCCACACCTTTCGACAAACAAGGTCCAGGAGCTCATCGAACGGGGGAGAAACCCAAGAGGCGGAGGGTTAGGACCCAAAGGCCTTCAGGAACACAGACTCCTCCTCAGAAGGGGCTTTAGATAACCAGTCACTTCTCTGTCTCAATATTTCCAAGATATCTGAAAAAGAGATGTTGTCAGAAGACGACTTAGGGGACCCCTCTGACTCCTCGAGGTCGGTGTCAGATGTGAGGGACTCATCTTGGGAGTCAATGTGCTTCCTCGTGCACACTCTCTTTCTGGGTGGCTCCTCGGGTAAAAAACCCGGGGAGGCCTCAGAAAGCTGGGGACCACTCATGGAGGTATCCTGAGGCCTTAGGTCTCCACTGTCCCTAGATAGAGGGTGCTCTGATACTGATATCGGTGCTGGAGGGGAAAGAGTGTCGGTACCGTAAGATGCAGCTGACGATCTGGCCAGCACACTCCTCATGACCCCGAAAGCTGAACCCCCTGGCTCCAAAGGTCGACTAACCGCAAAAACACCCTCGGAGCTGAGGAAATAAGGTCTAAAGCCGATGTTGGGTCCACACTCACCAGAGCTGAAGCGTCGAGAGGAAGTCTCGGAGCTGAAGACGATCGACCCGATACCTCCCTGTCAGCTCCGACCGGTGAGCTGTGAATCCTGGACCACGTGGACAGTGCCGACAGGGTCGGAGTGGAGATCGGAGCAGCGATGCCAGAAGGGGCTACTGGAACCGACCTCGAGGAATCAGACAGAACCGACAGCTCTGGCTCTGAAGAAAGGTCCGGAGGAGGAACAGCCAAAGATGAAGGGTGGATGGGCTCCGGAGCCGACTGGGCCGGAGCAGAAAGCAATTTAACCAGCACCGATGACTGGAGCAGTTTCGTCACCACTCTATCGACATCGTCATCGGAAAGTGTCCTGGAGGACCTAGAGGACATGGTCGGGGATCTGGATCTCCCTATAGAGGGAGACCTACGAGTCGGAGAAACTGGTCGAAAAACTGGAGACTGGCTCCGAACTGACAAATCTGTCACTGGCTCCAATAAACCTGGAGCCGATGTAGACATCATCAATGCACTATCTTCTATTGGCTCCGAAGCCAGTGGAGCTGAAGAAGCAATTGTAGTTTTAATAATATTCTCCGGTGGCTCCAAGGAGACTGACGGAGCCAGAATGTGTTTCTTAGACGATTTTTTGTCCATCTTTTTGTCTGGTTTGGAAGGAAACAACTTGGAACTGAAGATCTTTCCAAATCCTCTTCAAAGGAAGGTTTCAGCAATCCCCTTAATATTAGCTTGTTCTTCCTCTCTTGCAGCACTCGGGGATGAAAGCATGACAGAACAAGCAGGATTCCTGTAAATGAATAGCCCCCAAGCAATTCACGCACACAGAGTGCCCATCCGTCAAAGACATCTTGTTGTTACACACTTTTTGAAGCCCAAAGGCCTGTGCTCTTTAGAATCCTTAGACATGTTAAGACAAGAACACACACAGGGGGAAACGGTAGTGGCACCTTCACCACAGAAATCAAAAGAGCGCGGGAAACTAGAGCCTCTAACTCAAACAGCCTACAGACTGTGAGGTAACCACAGGGAGGACTATGTCCTCTAAGTTAAACAGGCCTAGCCAAGGAACAGTCACACCACAAGGAACCCGCTGACAAAGGGGATTAACCTGCTAGACAACAAGAACAAAAAAAAAATAGCTTTTGGAGCTACTAAATCAAAAAAATATTAGAAAAATTGTACTTAGCCATGGCCAAGAGCGAGACCACATTCGAGCTGTACGAGCGGCAAATGTGATCTGGGGGATAGATGCACTGCAGCATGGGATACCTCTTATCCACGAGCTAATTAAAGACTTCGAGCTAGAGTATGGCCGAGTCGTTGCCGAGATTCGGCTCCGAACCCACGGGTTAGAATGTAGGCGAGATTGGACTACATAACATCCCAGATTTCCCCAGAAGCATACTCCTCTGCTCCTATCGGATCCGGTTACTTCAGCTTGCTCAGAGGTGACCTGTGCCTGACATACAAGGCCATGTCAAACCCTGATTTGATGAATATGCTTCACCTCAAAAAATCTAGATCCCTCAGAACCACAAGGGCGGGAGACTTAAACCTTGACACGGTTATTAATAGAACGTGCTGGAGGGACAGATTCATCACCCAGAGACTCCCTATGCTGTGGAACAAAATCCCGGTACATGTGAGGCAGAGCACCTCGCTGGCCTTGTTCAAGAGGAATCTTGACCAATGGATGGGGGATCGCAGATATACCCCAGGGATTACTTCAGTGTCACTGCTTGACAGAGGCACAGCAAAATAATGGGCATAGTTTTATTCAAACTAAAGGGGTGGCAAAAGCCAAATAACTATGGGCTAGGCTTATAAATGCCCTTGGGCAGATAGCCTAGTATGAACCTATGAACCTATGAACTCCAATCACTGTTCCTGGATGGATCTCCCCATAGGCATTCCACACATGCATCCTCCACATCATCTCTTAGATAAAATAAAAATTATTCTTATAGCAAAAAAAAAAAAAAAAAAAAAAAAAGAACATGTGCTTGGAGCTTTTCTCCCCGGGCCTCCGCTGAAAATGGACATATGGACATGCATCCAGTCGGATCCTCCCGGTCAACAAATGTAAAATAAAATAAAATAAAATAAAATCTTCCAGAAGCTTATCAGAAGTGATGTGGATAGGACGAGCAGGAAATTTCTCAGAGCACAGATCCAGATGGAGGTACTCTCAGACTCCCACCAGATCCATGAGCTTGTCCTTTGTCCACTACCCACTTGGCATCCATGAGCTGTCCTTTGTCCACTACCCACTTGGCATCTCCTTCACAGATTCAACCCACCATTTCAAAGCCCTCAGAATCAAAACCTCTGGGGGTGCCCTCATTGGCTCTGAAGACTGTCTGTTGTTCTACTTCTGTGATTTCCCTGAGTCACCCGGCTCTGAGCCTTTAACAGCCAGAAGACTCTCAGACCTGAAGTCTGGGTGCCAGGGCCTGGGGGTTGGGACTGACTCCTAAGCTTTCAGAACCATCTCTTCCCCTCGCACTTTCAGTGCTCGATAGCTCAGGTCTAACTCACTTCTTGGATGGAGTGCTGGTAAGATTGCAGGAGCTGATGGTTCAGGAACTTCTGCCCCCCTTTGCCACTGACGTCTGTGTCCCTTGCCTTTGAGATTGTACAGAGGGCTTTCTTTTTGTCAAGAGAAAGGACATTCCTGCCCCCCTCAGATCAAACCACTTTACTTCCACTGGTTCTATGCTTGAGGCTCATCAATCCATTCCATTTGGGGCAGCCAGCCTGGACTAGTTTTCAGGACCACCATCATCTCTTCTGATACTTCCCCAGAACAGCCCACTAAGGAAGTCCCTCAGAAAAGAACAAGTAAAAGGACACACTTAGATTCCCCATAGGAATCTCTCATGGAGGACACAGATTCTGATGAGGGGAAGGGTTCCCCCAGATCTCTACCAGAAGACATCTCCTTTTGGAGATATCCTAGAACACCTGAAACAAAAAGGTGGTTGGTCTTCCAAAAGGCCCTTCCCAGAGGAAATGATGTTTCTGGAGGCTTTCACATCTGGCCCTTCTACTTCTTGGGTGATGCACCTCCCCAGCTGACAAACTCTTAGATCTTGTTTCTCATCAGGTGTGGAAGAAGCTTGAAACTGTAGATCCAATTCCAAACAGACTAGACAAAATTCTAGCACCCCTATACCAAGGACATGGCACACTGGAGCAACGAATTCCCAGTTGATGTCATGGTTGTGGCGGCAGCCACTAGGAAAGAACTAGCAGAGCACAATTCCTCTATCCATCCCCCTAACAGTCTCTCCAGGGCTTTGGACAGATTTAGTAAGAGCATGTACGCTTCAGTGACCTTTGCTATTAAGTTGCTAAATTATCTTTATGTTACATTATCTTTATGTTACGAGGTTACAGAGATATGACCAAAGAGCTTGCCAAATCTCTTTCTGGGTCCATGTCTGCTAAGGACGGAAATAGAATCTCCTCATAAATGGCAACCTTCCAGTTTATTTTTAATGTGTCAATCAGGTTGATCTACTAAGCAGCAGAAGGTACCGCATGAGCTGTGGGTTCAGGCATAGCCATTAGGAGACATGTCTAGATGCAATTATGTGATTTTGCAGGGCCCTTTAATTCTTCATTCATCAATGTGCCTTTTGATGGCTCTTCCTTGTGTGGCCCCAAGGTTAAGGACACAGTCTCCAGATGTGAGCAAGAGGGAAAGACCCTGTCTGCCATGGGCATACATTTTTCAGCCCCTCCAAGACCTTTCTCAAGGAATCAATGAGAAGGTAGGAAAATGTGGTTTGGACATCTTTTTCAAGACTCATGTGGAGAGAGAGTTCCCCGAGGCAGAGGGGGTAACTAAAATGGAAGACACTGTGCCCATGTCGCAGGTGGCCTGCAAAACCAGGGCTTAAGGGATTTCCTCTCAGATAAGCCCAATCAATGCTTCTGAATGGAGGCCCAACTGTTTACCTCTGGAGGCAGTTGGGGAATGTTTGTCTCTGTACTAGACAACCGGGCTATCTATAGTGAAGAATACCTGGGTACACAGAAACCTATCCAGATTTTATAATATCCCATTTTCATTTGCATCTCAACCAATTTGAAAAGGATCCCCAGTGTTCCACTCAATCTGAGGGAAGCAGCAAACTCTAGAAATAAAAAAGCTACTAGAAAAAAAAAGAATCATCCAAGACGTCACCTAGACCAGAGAGGATCCAGAACTTATTCAAAATTCTTTTTGGTGCTAAAAAAGACAGAGGACTTGAGACCAATCCTGGATCTCAGCAAATTAAATCAGTTAGTACAGAATATTCAAGGTTTCGGATGATCACGATTCATTCAATTTTGCCTCTGCTGGGAAAGGATGACTGGATGTGTTCAATAATTCTTCTGGATGCATACTATAACATCAAAATGAAAAGATTCTCCAGAAGATACCTGCACTTCCATCTGGAAGCTAGTCATTACCAGTTCAGGGCACTGCCCTTTGGTCTCACCACTGCTGTCAGGGTGTTCACCAAATCCATGCTAGTGGTAGTGGCTCACTTGAGACTGCTGAGATTCCAAGTGTTTCCATATCTAGATGACCAGCTCCAAACTGCCCCAACCAAGCATCAACTCCTACAAGTGAGGGACTACTTGCTCCAGTTGTACATCCATCTAGACATCAGTCAATTACAACAAATCAAAACTCACACCTACCCAGATTCTGGAGTTCACAGGTGCTCGTCTGGACACAGTCAGATAGGCTCTCTTCCTCTGTTCTAATTCAGACAGTGAGATCCCAAGTCAACAAAGTAATACAAAAATCTTCGCTTCCAGCTTGATTCATTTTACACAGTTTCACATGCAAATTCTTCAATGCATACTTTCAGTCCAATGATCCATTCTTCAACACTGAGAGATGCTCCAGTCCATAATTGTACTTCCTATCTCCTTTATGCTTACACCTCTCATTCCCAAATTTCTACAAAAGACATTCTGTTTGAACAGCACAGTTATCCTCATTGCACCCTTCTGGCCTCATGATATTTGGTTCCCCTTCTTCTGGCTTCACCTTCTGCATGCACCCTGGATACCAGATCCAACTCCAGACCTCTTGTCTCAACCAATGGGTATAACTCATCCAAACTTAACAGACTTCAAACTGACTACATGGTTTCCCAACTACACTGATTGTTACACAGCCCAGGCTTCTCCTCCCCGGTCCATCATAGCTTATCTTCTCAAAAAGCTTCTACTAGAAGGATTTACAAGAGTAAATGGAATTGATTTGTTTTCTGGGCCCTGAGCAAAGACCTGGATCCTTTTTCAGCACTGGAGCCATATATCCTTGAATTTTTAGCTTCAATTTTCATGAAGGAGCTTGTTTTTTGACTATTAAAGTTCAATTTGGCTGCCATTTCTAATTTCCACCTGGTTGAAAATAACTCTAACTTAGCTTCTTCTAAACTATGTAAAGCCTTTCTCAACAGAGCCTTTTACTAAGACCCCCATTAAAGGATCCTACTCATCCTTGGGATTTGATTAACAGGCTTCAGGCCTTAACCCAGACTCCCTTTGAACCTTCAGCCAAAGCAGAACTTAAATTTTCTTCTTGGAAAACCAGTTTTCTGGTCGCTATCATATCGGTTAGATAAGTATCTGAACTCCAGGCTTTATCTTCTAAACCTCCTTACTCAGGTTTCTCACAAGGACTAGGTGTCCCTGTAAACAAATCCATCTTTCTTGCCTAAGGTAGCTTCTGAGTCCAACATAAACAGGTCATTAATCTAAGAGTTTTCTTTCCAAACTTTTTAAACATGGGAGAGTATATACTTCACCCTTTGGATGTTCACAGACATCGCTTTTATCTCCATAGAACCAAAGACTTCAAGGAAAACCAACCAGTTGTTTGCTTCCTTTTTCCTATCAAACTGGGCAACCCAGTCTCCAAAGTTACATCGGTCAAGTGGTTAAATGAATGTATTTCCTCTGTTTATGGTAAAAAAGGCTTATTCTTCCCTAAGCCTCCTAGAGCCCATTCTACGAGGTCTATGGCAGTTTCTTTAGCTTTTTGGTCAAAGGCTTCTTTAGATGACATTTGTGTGGCTGTAACTTGGACTAATTCTCACACTTTTATTTTTCATAAATTAGATTTGATTCCAGGAACACAGCGTAATTTTGGCTCTGCAGTACTCCAGAATATCCTTCCATGAGGGCCTCCAAAGATTCCAGTAGCTGGGGACTCTATCCCATCCCATCAGTTGAGGAATGAATGAAAAGGGCAACATCAGATAAAAAAAATTATGTACTCACCATAAAGTTCCATCTGAGTTGTCCATTTTCATTCTTCCCCAAATTCCCGCCCTCCTGTCCCCATCCTGTGCTTCTGAAAAGATCTAAGAGTTATACAGAATCCCTGTTCCTTGTTTGAGCTCCAGCTTCCTTTTTCTTTTTTGCCTTTGTTAATTTTTGTAATGGGTTTATTCCTTTATATCCAGGGGCAGCAAACTTGATCTGAGGTATGTTAGGCTGGCGGGGCATTACAGTATAAGGGAGGAGCTCAACAGTTTTTGATCTAACGATCGGGTAGAAATGGCCAAGTCGGATCAGAGTCTCAAATCCAAACCCATCAGTTGAGGAATGGATATGAAAGACATCAGACACATTTAATAAAAAATCATATTCAGGGATGTTAATCCCAAAAGGGACTAAACAGGCCATTTAAGAGTTTGCTTAATTATAGACCCAGACGAAAAAATTATGTACTTAACCAAGAGTCCAATAATTCCTTAAATATCAATAACTTTGTAGTACATCTGACACACAGTGACAAAATTCTATAGCCTGCCTGCTCTGTGATGGAAAAAGATAACTTAATGACAAGCTGAAACAAAAATTATTGTTCTTAGTAAAGATGTCATGATTAACAAATTCTATATCAAATATAGCAGCCAATATATCATCATGTAAACATTTATGGACTAAAATTAGATCACCTCCTAAAAGTCTATATGCGACAAAATAATGGGAAAGATATTCAAGTCTCCTATTGTATATCAACTGTCTAATCCCTGCTGTTTGGTGAAAGTTTTCTTGATATACTCAAGCGCCTTCAAATGTGATATTCTAAACATAAAAGAGAGCCACCAAATATGATCAGATAAATACTGGTGATGTATAACTTAACCAAAATACCTTTGTCTTTGACTTCCAAGATGGCTGCACACTGAGTAACAGCTTAACACTAGCTCTCCAAGTGTGAAAGTGGAGACTCCGCAGAGAAGGCTAGTGGACTTGTGTGTTTACGGGTAAATTTCAGTAGCTGGCTGGTAAGTGCACTGTCTGGATGCCAGGAAAAAAGAAATACAGAGCACCTGGAAAAAGATCAGCTACAAAAAGTGAAGAAGAAACATTGACTAGGGAAAGTTCTGCAGCTGTTCAGCAAAAAGCAATGCATCCAAAATAAATGAAACACTGATGGAGTATATCAACACAAATAACAAAAGGCTGACAAATGGAAGAAGTGTTAAACAAATATTCAGATGAGGTAATAAAGGTGCAAAAATCAGAGGATGAAATGAAGAGAAGGCCGGCTGAATATGAGTCTGCTCAGGAAGACATGTTTCAAAAAATAACAGAATTAGAAGGCATAGCACACGTAGGGAAAACCTAAGTTTTTCAGCTATACCACAGAAGCTGGAACGGACAGACTGCATTAATTTTATGAAAGCACAAATAAGCAACTGGACTGGTCTTCCACAACACAAGTTATTAGTTGAAAGGGCAAATTATGTGTATGCTCCAAACCTAGACCTTTAATAGTAAATATGCAATCCTACCAGCAGAAGGAGTTGATTTTGACAAAACTGTGGCAGAAAGACAAAATACTAAAAATGGGAGACAGCAGAGTGTTTGTGGAGAATGATTACTTGTTCTACACCAGGCAGAAGAAGAGTCAATTCATTCCACTATTCAGGGAATATGGAGACACAGGTGTAAGATTCAAAATGATGTACCCAGATGTCATATAGGTATTCATCCCTGGAGGGGCAAAATCATTTTTTAATTAAGTACATGCTAAGGAGGAAATACAAAAGTTTGTCCAACAAGAAGTGGGCTGTGAAACAGAAGTGGATTCTGCATCTTGTTTTTCTGGTAAGAAAGACCACAGAGACTGTATCGGTGAAGACCTTTCCACTGTTTCAACACAAAATGTAACTTAATGTGAGATCGCAATGCAATAATTAGATTTGAGAAATATGACAGAACAAGAAAATCCGGAAATACTGGACTTTTTCAGAACATGTTGGACTTGTGTGGGAATCTAAAGTATATGCCCTACTTCATGTCATTAATGTTTGGAATGATGCTTTGGGGAGGGGAAGAGAGGGGAGAAAGTTAATTGTAAGCAAAGAAAACATTTTTCTTAACTACTAATTTTGTGGCTTATGGTTTTCTTTGCATGCTATAACGTAAAGTTTTCTGACTTATTTTTAAGTACAATGGGAACTGAAATTAGTGTTGCTGTTTTTTTTTTTCCTTTCTTTCTCCCTTCTCCTTGTTCAGGTTTACGAAATGTAGGCACTGCAATGTAAAAAAGCCTGGTTAAAAGAGCATGACAAAATAAAAATTAATGTGCTTTTTCTCATTCTTACATGGGGAAATGACTGGACTGAGTACATTGCTTTAGTAACAAGTTGTAGGTGAAAGCAAGTACATGAAAAAGAGTATTGGATACTATAAGACTTTTTTTTCTAGCAAATGAAATGTATGCTTAGAAGTAATTCTGTATCTGGCCTTCAGTTCTCCATGGAAACAATCTGATAAAGAGAACTTGGTTACAGACTGGTGCAGAGTGATTGTCTGGAAATAAAAGAAAAGAGAAACTGGCTAGAGGATAATGTTCTCTGAAAGCATTCAGAGGTTTTACCAGCTGGGAGAGCTATAAAGATAAAACTAAAGCAGACAGCACTTAGTAGAACTCAGGCTGCACCATGTGTCTTAGCACAGATAACCTTTCTTTTAGGTTAACTCAAGTCTCAGTGTGGCTGTCTGCTTGGGACATTTGACCTATTAGGAGGGTAAAACTTCAATATTTGAAGATGTATACAGTTTTGTGTGTTTGTACTAAATGAATAGGTTTTAGGGTGTATTTTTTGAGGACTTTCAATAAAACAAAATGTTTTGTAACATGTGACGTAAGCTCAAATGGATATGACAAGACAAGAAACAACTATATAAAATGAATATATACAGTGTATGGTTGTAACACAAAAGCTGGAACTAGACATTTAACAAAATAAGTGTTATACACAGCAGGTGGGAATAACAACTTTTTAATACAATAATGCCTTCTGTAATGCCTTTAAACATCAATGGTCTCACAGATAAATGCAAAAAAAGAAAGAATAGTGAACCATATAAAAATGCAGTGTGCAAATAGCTATGTTACAGGAGGCACAGTTGGAAAGAACTAAACATGTGAATTTGATAAAGAAAGGTTTTCAGCGTGGTTATTCAGTGGAATATCTGGGACAAAGGAATAGAGGAGTACTTGTATTAATTGCCTGCAATAATGATAGAAGAGGATAAAAAAGAAAATAATGGCAGATTTGTAGTGCTAAGGGGCTACTTGCAAGAGAAGAGGATTAACATGGGCATGTATTTCTATTCTACCTGAAACTGCTATAATTGAACTTAAGAAAATTCTGGGAGAAATCAGTTTTCAGAAGGAATATTACTTATAGGTGGGGACTAGGATTTGATTTGCAGCAGTGAAGATGTGTCTGGGGGCATAGAAGGGAAAGTATAACAAAAGAAGGTAGATTTTTGAAGACATTTATGAAAATATTTGGCATGGAAGATGTGAATTCAGTAACAGGAGTTTGGAGGGAATTTAAATATTATTCTCCAAGATATAAAAACTGGGCTAGGCTAAACAGAACTTCCATTTCACAGGAACATATGCATTTAACTGAAGGTCTTGATATGCACCCAATAACTATTTCAGATCACGCGCCGATAACTAAAATAAAAACACAGGCTAATAAAATAAAACTGAGACACTGGCACTTTCCCACCTATCTGCTGAAGAGTGAGAGGAATTTAAGGAATCTGTAGTGGAAAAATTGCTATTCGAAAGGACAGAAATTACTTCTGAAAATATAGCTAGGGAGTGGGATAAAATTAAGGTGAAGTTTAAAAATAGGATGGAAACAAAAGAAAGGGAGCTGCGGTTAAGAAGTAACAAAAATTATTCTGAAAGACTGACAAATGTTAAAGTAATGCAGAATAGGGAGAATCTCAGAGAAGAATAAGAGGATCAACTGCAGAATGTTAAGAAGAAAATAAGGGATTACCTTGATAATATACACGAGATTAGCAAGATTGCTGTCAAGAAATTGTTGTTTTGATAACACTACAGCATAAAAACTTTTAGCACAACGACTCAGGCAACAAAGTAGAAAAGGGCTGTCACCAACTTAGAGATCCTACAACAAGAAAGGTAATAAGAGATCTTGTAGAAGTATTAGAAATATTTCAGAAATTCTATGAACGTCTTTATAAAGCAGAGAAATATGGAAATCAAGAAAAGGTACAAATGGAAATGTTTATGGAAGAATTAAACATGCCAAGGTTAGAGGCAGATGAAGCTCAATTACTAATGGTTAGAATAGGAGGACATGAGAAACATTTTGATGTATAACCAATCTACAGAAAAGTCCCCAGGAATAGATGGTATTCCTGTGGAGGTTCGGAAGCTAGGAGGGAAAAAACTGATAAAGATCTGGAAGGCTTTGTTTAACAGTACTTTAAGAAGAGGAGAATTACCAACATCCTGGAAGAAAGCAGTGGTAGCTGTAATACCTAAAGAGGGTAAAGATCCATCTGATCCAGGTTCATATAGTTCCATTTCAATACAAAACCATGATTACAAAATGTTCATGTCTATAATGGCTAAAAATGGTAAAAGCAATGCTATAACTGATACATATGGTTCAATGTGGTTTTGTGGAGGGGAGGCAAACATCAACAGAAAACTGATGATCCAGAGGGAAGCAGAATGCAAGAAAATACCACTGCTCTTGGTGGGTCTTGATGCAGAGAAACCATTTGATAGAGTAAGCTGGAACTTTATGAGCAGGACAATGGAAGCATTTGCATTTTCTGAAAAAAAATACAAGGCTAAGGATATACGAGGGATTGGAGGTAAAAATTAAAGTGGGTTGGGTCCTCTGATAATTTCTGCTTGAGCAAAGGAACCAGGTATGGGTGTCCTATTTCCCTTTTATTTGTATTATATTTAGAACTATTAGTAAAGAAAATAAGGGACTCAGAAATTCAAGGATATCATTGGTATGGTAGTCAAGAAAAGCTGGCTTTATTTGCAGATGATATAATTGTATACATGACAACACCAGAAAGAGACATTACAGTGTTGTGGAACATTTTGAGACAGTTTCACATCTTTTCGGGATACAACATTAATGAAGCTAAATCAAAGGCAATAATGGTAAATTATGTGCCCACATATTAACTGGTTCAGTAATATCCAGATTTATGGGGACATTATAAAAGGAAAACTTTAGGAGTATAGATTAAAAATGTTTCAGTGTGTCAGCTAAGGACATGTGGGAAGAGACTAAACAAAAAATACAAAATCTGAGAAAATGGAAGTTCCGTTATATGGATCTCTAGAGTAAAATAGAAGCAGCTAAAATGTTTTTAGCCCTTTTAGTCTTACACACAGGTCAGGCATACTTTTATCAACCACAAAAGAAGTTGTGGATAGCAATTAAATAGCTGTATGACTATTTGGAAGGGAAGATGGCAAGAGTCAAGTAGGATAAGCTGATTCTTCCTTTAGAACATAGCGGATTGGGACTACCCAATTTGAAGGGGTATTTCAGAGCTACACAGCTAAGGCTGCTATACACAGAACAAGCAGAAAACTACAATTTTCAAAGTGGAAAGGGATGATGATGAAATGGGAGGGGTAAGCTGAAGAAACAAAAGGCGGCTGGGATTTTGGATGTGAGCCTTTAAGGAGAACAGCAGCAGTCATACAGAATATTATATCTATAAAGTAGCAGAAAGTATCTTAAGAACTAAGCCAACATGGGAATGGAGAAAGGAGATTCTGCCGACAGGGATGACTACAATTAGGGATACAGACAACAGAAAATAGGGTCTTGAATTTATTGGAGAAAACTGGCAAAGGAACCAAGGTATTGGGAGCAAATAACTACAGAGGGAAAGATGACAGAAGGGAAGACACCAAAAATTTATTTGGACTGTAGGTTAGAGATTGCCCTTAAGGATTGATATCAGAGTACAGGCAAAGAGAAAGAAATGGGGGGGGGCTAAATGAAAGACCAGCACTGGTAGAGTTTTTAGTAGAATCTAGAACACAGGCTGCCATTAAAAAAGAAATAATTAGTAGACCATATAAAATATTGCACGATAACTATAAAAAATCTGTCAGAGGAGACTAGAAATGATCGGGAAGAGAGACTAGGTAAGCAATTTGAAAAGTAACAATGGGAGGATATACGTGTGTCACCCAAATATGCAACAAATGTAGAAGATTTAGACTTTTTGCTCAGAAATGTTTACATAGATATTTTTATACCCCAAATAGACGCCAATGAATTTTTCCTCAGGTACACAGCAAATGTTGGAAGTGCGACTGGAAAGAAACAAGCAACTGGGAATATATTTTCTAAGAGTGCACTCAGTTGGCAGACTTTAAGGATTCCCTGCAGGATGCAATGTTGGAGATGCTGGGGTGGGCATATTGGTATGATGAGGGAAATTATTTTTCTGTGGTATGATACAAAATTAGAAATGCCTAGACATAGTAAGGCCTTGCTTTGTCTAATTATGGTGATTGCCAAAAAAGCAATTACTAAAAAATGGAAATAAAAATCTAAACCAACTAAGAAGTAGTGAATATAGTTGCCAAAAAAGCAATTACTAAAAAATGGAAATAAAAATCTAAACCAACTATACCAGAAGTAGTGAATATAGTAACAGAGATAAATCAACTTGAATTGAGATCTATAGAAAAGGGTAGGAGCAAACTACATATGAAAAATGGGAACTGTGGGAACAATACAAACGGGAGGGGTGATGTATAAAAGAAGGCAGCACTTAAATTAGCTATGCAGGGTTTGAATGAAAATGACTGGTACATGATAAGTGATGCATAATTTTTGCAACTGGGAGTGTCTCATTATGGTTTGTGATGTAAAATGCTTGCAACTAGGATTGTGCCGGTATGGTTGTTTTTCATTTATATAAATGTATGATTACCTATGTCTTAGGTGATGGTTTAATAAAAAAAGGGCAGGAATTGAATAATGTATGTAATGTTGCTTAGATTATATATATATATATATATATATATATATATATATAGCAATATATGTGAAGTATAATGTTTGTAGACATGAATTTATTAATATAGTTAGATTTAATTTACATAAATGTAAATTTCAGTATGTCACAAGTGATAATTCAATAAACAGCCAATCAAAAAACAGATATGACATCACTCCTATCGGCTCCGCTTTAATGCTTAAGTGTTCATTTAAGCCAGAGGTGTGTCTGCTTTACAAAAAAACTGCCATCTCAATTCTTTATATTCAAGGCAAGCATTTATGTCACCAATAAAGTTAAATTCTTGCTCTAACAGCAAAAATCTGAAATCTTTATAATCTTTGCAAACACTGTGTTTTGCAAGTGCACTTTTCAGATATTTATTTTTAATAGCTGCCTTGTGTTCACTAATATGGTCTGCCAGCCATCTTGTAGTCTTACCAATGTAAACACTTGCACAAGAATTACAAACCCTTAAGTAAGCAACAAATCTAGACTGGCAGTTGAAAAACTTCAAAATTTTGCTAGTAAAATAACAATCCACTAGAAAAAATTGTTTACAGCATAAAATGTCTGTACAAACATTATGTCTACCACATTTGAACATGCTGCTATAACCTTTACTTTTCTGTGCTGAAAAACTGTCCCCTTACTCAAAAAAAGGGGTCTTTGTTTAACAAAATTCTGGGTTATTCCTTATTACATTATACAGATCTGTGTTGCCTTGTATAATGCGGCAATTGCTGTTAAGAATGCTACGAATAACAGCCATATCTAAACTTATGGGGAACAGAAATCTAAGTCTGTAATTAGTGGTATTAGAATGTACTTTCGGTGTAAACGCATTTTTTAAAATAGGTGAATATTTGTTGACTCTCAAATTCACTACCTCATCCTTGAACTGGTCAATAAATGCTTCGGAGTAATGCCTATCCGTAAATAGCTGCTTAAGAAAAAGGCATTCATCTGCAAATAACTTCTTACTGCTGATGATCCTTAACAGTCTAATATACTGACCCTTGACTATATTCTTTTTCATGAAAATGGGATGTCGGCTCAAAGTCAAGGTAATTATTTCCAAAAGTTTTCTTTCTAAAAATATTAGCTACAAAAACAGGATTAACATAATCAAGTGTCAAATCTAGATGAGCCCCTATAAACTCCAAGGCTTGAAGTGGTTAAAGCTGTGACTTGACCAGATTGATAGTAATTCCCAAAGACTGAGATAATTGGAACAAATAATCCCTGACTCTTTCCAGAAGACGCCTGGTTCGTGCTGTAAGGAGACAGTCGTCTTAAGTAAGGAAATTCTCTGAATCTGAATGGTCTTAGATGAGCTGCTACCACTGCCATGTATTTAGTGAACACCCTGGGGACTGTGGTGAGACCAAAGGGGAGGGCTCTGAACTGGTAATGAGTGGTTCCCAGCCGGAAGCGCAAGTATGTTCGAGAGTGCCTGCTCATTTTGATGCGACAGTATGCATCTTGAAGATCGATAGATCACATGCAGTCATCCTTCTGTAGCAGAGGCAGAATGGACTGAACTGTAACCATCCAGAATTTGGAATTCTTTACAAACTGGTTCAGATAACCAAAATCAAAAATGTGTCTCAAGTCCCCTGTTTTCTCTGGCACTAGAAAGAACCTTGAAGCAAATTTCAGATCCTCTTTGGTCTTCGGGACCTCTTGGGTGACTATTTTATAAGTTCACAGGTAGGTTACTAGGCTATCGGCCCAAGGGCTTAAGTAAGCCTAACCAACAAGTTTCCCTGGCTTACGCCACCCAAGAAAGTTATTTTCCTGTGTCCCTGTTGAGCAGAGCCACAGAAGTGATCCTTGGGGTGCATTTCCTATTTCCCATCCACTCATCAAGATTTTTCTTGAAGAGTGCTAATGAGGAACTTTGCTTGACATAGATGGGTAGCTTGTTCCAGAGTATGGGAAGTCTCTGGGACAGAAATCTCTCTCTCCAGCATGTCCTGTTTACCGTAGTGACAAGGTTTTGGTCCCTAGAGCGTGTAGCTCAGAGGGATTGGGATTTCTTTAGGTGTAGCATGTCCAACAGCTCTGGGTTTGACATAGCTTTATATGATAGGCAGAGATCACCTCAGAGTAGGTGATGTGCTACGGAGTGAAGCTGGAGTTTTTTGAGACGGTCAGTGTAGGGCATCTGTTTGAGTCCAGTAATCCTCTTTGTGAGGTACTTCTGTGGCATTTCCAGCTGCTGCAGATGTCTTGTGAGGTACATTCCAAAAGGGGCATTGTACTCTATAATGGGTCTAATGAGTGTCGAGTAGAGGGGAGCAATGACCTCTTTTTTTCCTGGATGAGAACACTTTCGTAATGAGGTGTGCCATGTAGAAGGATTTCCTGACTACTGTGGCGATGTTATTTTCAAAGGAGACTACTGTCCACCTGGGTCCCAAGGTCTCTTATCAGAAATTCAGCATTAAGTAGACTACCACCTATGTGGTAGTTCATGGGTACAGAGTTTTTACCAAAGAGGATGACAATACACTTTTTGGCATCGAGCTTGAGGCCATAACTCTGACACTAGGGATCTATCTTAGTGAGGCCCTTCTGTAGGATGTCCACATCATTTGGGGACTCAGCTATTGATTATTGAAACTACTGAATCTCTAGAGTTGCTAACTTCCTCTGATTGGGTGGAACATCCAGGAGACATTTCCTTTCCCCTTGGGGAACTTGTAAAAAGGGAATTAAATATCCTCTGGATATGATCCTTTGCACCCATGAATCTTTAGTGATGGATATCCATGCTTTTAGGTGCAATGACAAGTGCCCCCCCCAACTGCTCCGGGGTGAGAGAAAACCATCTCGAAGGCATGACCAGGAGAAGCTGAGGACAATCTGAACAGAGCCAAGACTCTCAGAGCAGATTATTTAAGGTCTTCCGCGATCCTCTGCTCCGAGGGAGGAGGTGGAGCTAAGTTGTCCAATGCAAAGCCATGAGGGGAAGCAACTGCTCCAAAAACATCAGATCTTTAGAAACGGCAGGGAGTAAACTAAATAGGAAAAATTGGAATTATGGGAACAATACATGCATAGCAGGAAAGAGGTAAAAGAGGCAGGATTTGAAAGAGCCATATAATGCTTCAATGACAATGACCAGCTAGATTATAACAGATTCATAATGTTTGCAACTACAGTTGTTTGAATGGTGTCTCTGATGTACACTGTTGGCAACTAAGGTGGTGTCACATTTGTTTTTCATTTGTAGAAATGTAAGACTGCCTATGCTGTGTGTAAAAATTATTGATGTTTATTTGGGGAAAAAAAAAGATAACCAGCAGAAAGGTAGAACTGAAAGAAGCTTGGGATCTCAATATAATATTGAGTTTACAGCGTCTGATAAAGGTATGCAGTATTGTTCACGTTGTTGTAGCACAAATGTTCTCTATGGAAGAGGACCTGAAGTAAGCTGCAACAATAGGGAAAAGAAGTTGTGCCTTACCATAACGTTCCATTTGTGTTGTAGGTCTTTATTCATTCCGTCCTCTGAACTGACACTGCCGTTACCAAGCTCGCGCCAGCCAAAAACCCTCAGCTAAGACCTACCCATAATGCCCCGCTCATAGTCTCTTCAGATCGAGTTTGCCCGCCTTTATATTATAGAGGTAGTAAAAGAGACAGGAGGAGATTCTGTCTGAGCAAATACCTTAACTAGGAAATCCTAAAGTCCACCAGGAGTCCAGGCAGGGGGAAGGAGGGCAGGAAGTAATGAATGAATAAAGATCTAGAACATAGATGGAATGTTATGGTAAGACATAACTTCTTTATCTGATGTTGTAAATCTTTATACATTCCTTACTGATAGGACTGAGTCCCCAGCTACTTGAGTCCTGGGTGGCCCTAAGGAAGGATATTCTTGAGCACCACAGAACAAAAAGATGCTCGCTCCCTGGAGGCCAAATCCAATTTGTTATGAGTGATAAAGGTATGAGGTCATGCCCAAGTGGCTGCTGCGCAGATATCATCCATAGAGGCTCTGGAATGAAAATCCACAGAAGTAGCCATCGATCTAGTGGAATGAGCCTTTACTCTGGAAGGTAAAGACAGTTTATTTTGATGGCAGATAAAGGTAATGATGTTTCTAAGCCAGGAAGATAGAGTCACTTTGGAGACAGGTTTACCCAGTCTGGGTCCTGCAAAGGCCACAAGCAACTGATCCGCTTTTCTGAAAAATTTAGTTCTGTCCAAGTAAAAGCAAAGTTGCCTACAAACATCAATGGTATGCAAAAGATATTCCCCTCTATTTGAACATTGAGGGAAGAAAACTGGCAAGTCAATAGATTGGTTAACTGGAAACCCAGAAATGACATTGAGCAAGAAGGATGAGTCAAGTACATAGGGACACTGTTTCTCTGTGGAAAATCAAGTAAGGTCTCTTGACACTCAAGGCCTGCAACTCAGATACTCTTCTCGCTGAGGTAAGGGCTACTAGAAGTAGAGTCTTCCAAGACAAAAATGTTATATCACATGAATTAGAAGGTTCGAAAGGAGGGCTTGTTAACGACTGAAGCACCAAAGTCAAGTCCCAAGGCTCTATGGGGGCTTGACAGGAGGTTTAACATGTAATACTCCTTTCAAGAAGGTTTTGCACAGATGGTGTGACATAACAGAAGAATTATCAAATCTATTGTGAAAATTTGCAATAGGTGCTAAATATACAGTAATTGTCGATGCAGAAGCTCCTGCATGTAGAAGGGTAGTCAGGTATTGTAGGATATTCTGAATACACATAGAGAAAGGGTCTATGTCATGATCTTTGGTCCATGTAGAGAACCTAGCCCACTTACTAGAATACATTTTTCTGGTGGAAGGTTTGTGTGAAGCCAGAAGAATCTCATGAACAAGAGATGAAATATCAGGTAGCCTGGCAATCATCAGAAGTGGAGAAACCAAGCTGTGAGCTTGAGGCTGTGGAGATTGGGGTGAATCAGTCCCTGAGTGTGAGATAGCAGACCTTGGGATTGATCAAGGATCCATGGGCTGTGAAATCAGATGAGGCCATAGGAAAGGGAACCAGACTTGACGGGGCCAATAAGAGGCAATGAGGATCACTTTGCTTCTCAACCTTTGAGCTTTGAGGGGAAACAGGGGAAAGGCACACAGCAGACCCTGGGGTCAATCGTGTGTCAGAGCATCCCTCGGTGACTCACCCTGAAGGGGGGATCAGGGCGAAGTAGCTTCTGCATTAGTTATTTAGAGGGGAAGCAAACAGGTCACAGCAAGGCCTGCCCCAACGACAGAAGATCTGATCTGCTTTTATAGGACTGAGGGATCACTAGTGAGGCGTCAGGATGTTCCTGCTCAGATTGTCCGCAATAAGGTTGGAACTCCCGGGAATGTGCATTCTATAAGAAAGTGGTTGGAAGCTATTGCCCGGTGCCAAATTCTCATGGCTTCCCGGCACAGGGGGTAAGACCTGGTTCCATCTTGTTTGTTGATATACTAGACTGACATGTTGTCCGAATGAATTGCAATGGTCCCGGAAAGGAGGGATGTATGGAATGCTTGGAATGCTTGCAATGCTAAGAGAACTGCCCTCAATTCCAGGACATTTATCTGCAAATTGGCCTCCATGGGGGATCAAGTGCCTTGGACTGTCTTTCCGTGGAAATGCCCCCCGCCCCCAGCAGGAAAGCCTCCGTGGTCACTGTGGCCCTAGGCTGGGGAAGGCAGAACGGTCAACACCACAGATTTGATTCTGGCTCTGGGGAAGGCAGAATGGTCAACACCACAGATTTGATTCTGGCTTCATCCACCAAAGCATTTCTTTCTTGCAAAGATTTCTAAGGCGTATCTAGTGGTCGAGAGGATGGGTTAAGATCGACCACTGTGAAAAAGGAGGCACTGTACTAGTCTCATGTGCAACCTCGCCACTGCAACTAAGGTAATGGTTGATGCCATAGAACCCAGTAGTTGTAGTACACGGCGTGCTGGTACAAAAGTCGGTTGGAGGAGGACTTGAATCTGGATTCTTATTTTTGAGAGCCTATGAGGAGGAAGGGAAGTTTGACAGGATGTTGTGTCGAAGATCACTCCAATAAATTCCAGTGTTTTTGTTGGGGACATCTGAGATTTTTCCTTGTTGATCGTAAACTCTAAGCGAAGAGCAAGGCCTTAAGTGCAAGAGACGCTGTGGGATGAGAAGATTCTTGGTCGTGGCGGTAAGGAGCCAATCGTCTAGATACAAAAATGCCTGGAATCCTTATAGTCAAAGACAAGCCACTACAACTGCCATACATATGGTGAACACTCTGGGGGCTGTCGAGAGACCAAATGGCAATACCCTTAGCTGGTAGTGATTGGCTCCCAGCCAGAAGCGGAGAAATCTCTGGGAGCACTTGTCCATCTTTATGTGGGAATACGCGTCCCGGAGATCAATAGAGCACATCCAGTTATCCTTCCCTAGAAAGAGAAGGAAAGATTGTACCGTGACCATCTGGAATTTTTGAGGTTTTATGAATTTGTTCAGTAATCTGAGCTCAAGGATTGGTCTCCAGCCCCCTGTGTTTTTTGGCACTAAAAAGAACCTTGAGTAAAAACCGGATCCTCTCTGGTCTGGTGGGACTGGCAGGATGACTCTCTTTCTTAGCAGCTTTTCGGTTTCCAAGGCTGCTACCTCCCTCTGACTAGGCGGAACATCAGGGATTCGTTTGACAGGTCTGGGAGTAACATCGAATGGGATATGGCAGCCTCTGGATATTATTCTCTGCACCCATGCATCAGTAGTGATAAGTTGCCAGGCTTGTAGGTGCAGGGAAAATCGACCCCAGACTGCTTCCAGAGGAAAGCAATCAGGCCGCTGCTCAGAAGCGCTGGTAGGGTCGGCCGGAGAAGGAATCTCTAGCGCGCTGGTTGCATGGACCCCCTCTGCCCCAAAAGGGGCATCTTCCAGATGAGTTGCCCCCTCTGCCCTGAGGGATTGCTCACCATGAGTGTCACGAAAGGATCCTTGGGACTTCTTGAACCACAATTTTCCTCCCCTCTGGTTCCTGGAATAGGATCTCTAGGGGTGGAAAAACGTATGCCCAGAGCAGACAAGGCACGTTGACGAAGGAAGATTTAAAGGGATCTGCGAAATCACACAAATGCATCCAAGCATGCCGTCTCATGACGATGCCTGATGCGGCTGCTCAAGCTGCCCCCCTCGGTGGTGTAAGATATCAAGCGCATCGAGGAGTTCGAGATAGATTCCAGGGTAGCTAGCTGTGAAGCGACAGTGTCATGCACCTCATCAGGTAGTACCCCCGCCAAAGAGGCAGACATTTCAGAAATTAGTTCTCTTTGGAGGCAAATGAAGTGTGCCACATAGTTCAGCATATGGCAAATGTCGCTGAAGCATAGGTCCACTTCCCCAGTCTGTCCATAGCCCGAGACTCCCTGTTCGGGAGATGAACAGTGGAACTATCTTCTGCCAGTTACCTCTTGGTGGCCACCACCATGACCATGGAATCAACTACCAACTGCTTGGACCAATTGGACTGGTCTTCGGGGGTGGATACAATTCTGTCTGGCCTCCGGGACAGGTTCTATGTTGTCCGGGGCTTTCCAGGCACACTGCACAATCAGTTTTACAAGTTCATCTGCAGGTGGGGTCACCCAGGAAGTAGATGGCCAAGCACGAGCACGAAAGGCCTGCAAGAACACAGATTCCTCCGAAGAAGGGTTAGAGGACTTCCAGTCTCCCCTCTGCTTGAGGATCTCGAGAATGTCTCCAAATGAGATGCCTTCTGGGGGAGACCGTGGGGACCCTTCTCCCTCATTGCAATTGGTGTCCTCAGTGATAGATTCCTCAGGGGAATCAAAGTGCTTCCTCTTGCACCATTTCTTCTGGGGTGGCTCCCCAGTGGGATCTTCTGAGCAGGACTCCAGAGAAAGGGTTCTCTTCAAGGGAAGGTCTTGCGGCTCCCGTGCTCAGGATCCTAGAGTAAGGGGTTGGGTCTGCTACATGCTAGAGGGGGGTTTTGGTGTCGATGCCATTGGTGCTGACTGCGAGCCTGTTGAGGCAAGGACCCTCTCCATCACCTGGAAATCAGGCCTGCCCGAGGAGGGATGGGAGCCCGGAACTGAGAAGGACAACCTCGGAACTGGGGTCACACCCTGCTCTGAGGAGCCCACCTCCAAGTGAGGAGCTCCAAGAGGACTGTCAGTGGCACCATGGCCATAGACGGTGCCAGCGAAAAAATAGGCACCGAACTAGGAACCATGGTGCCGGCAGTCCAATTACTGCTCCGAGAGTGCACCGGTTTCAATGGAGCTGTTGTGCCAAGAGTAGTCAGTGCCGACAGGGGAACCTCTGCAGTTGGAGTTGAGACAGTATGCACCGAGGTGGTCATCGGTACCGAAGTCTCTGGGGCCTGGGAAGAGGCCAGAGGAGGATATACTGGTGAGTATGCTGTGAAAGGTTCTGTTCCAAAGGGGACGGAAGACCTAGCAGGGGTGGGCAATCCTCTAGCTGCCAGGAGCTCGTCCACAACCTTCACAACATCTTGTTCTGAAAGGCTCCTGGCGGATCTGTAGGAGGCTTCTGAAGGAGAGTCAGGTCTTTCAAGAAAGGGGCTAAATGCCCTGAAAATGGGTTGTAAGTTGGAGAATATCTAGTTCTGGGAAGGTGTTCAACCTTTGGAACAGACAGGGTCATTGTCTTTGGAACCGTATAAGCTATCGGCACTGTGGCCGGGGATGGTGCCGATGCAGGTATGGTAGTCAAAGCCCGTGCCAAGACAAAGGACGGCACCGAGGACGATGGTGCTGAAGTTGGTACTGTAATAGAAGTCAAAATTAGAGGCGGCACCGAGGGAGAAGACATAAAGCCTAGTGCCGAGGTTGTCTGCACCGAAGGCGCCGGAGAAGCTTGGCGTCGACTCAGTTCCGAAACGAACAGAGATGCAGGAACCGAGTGACTCCGTTTCTCTTTGTGTTTTTTAGTCTTAGGAGATGGTGAGACCTCCGTCCCAGAGACAGCCTCCGAAAAGGGAGTTTTCATCAAACCCTTCAGTATTAACTTGTCTTTATGCTCAGCCAAAGTGTGATTGCTGAAGCTGGAGCAGATATCACACAAAGCATTTATATTGTCTATGCCCAAACAATAAACGCACCGAGTGTGACTGTCTGAATTGGGCATCTTACGCCCGCATTTATCGTACTGCTTAAACCCCAATTTGGCTTTTTCAGACATAATGACACGCACCACACTAATCCAAGCGACAAGGTAAACAGTCAAAAAACAACAGTAGCAGAGTTAAAGAGAATAGTTTTTTTTTTCCAGATAGATGAAAGAGAAGAGTACCAACAATAGTACTTAGAAATACCACAAGTGGTAGGAAAGAGGGCTTACCAAAGGTAGGAGAGAGGGACAGTACCAACAATGGTATAAAAAGGAACTACCAAAGGTAGAGGGTAGGGAATAGAACAAGTAGAGGAGTCTACAAACGAAAGATGAAAATTAACAAAAAAAACTGACTAAAAGGAAAGGTATTGATAGGAATTTACACAAAAACTCTACACTTAGCTTTGAGAGAGAAGGCTTGGCACATCTGACGAGGTGTGTATTTTTATTTAACATTTTTATCCAATAATTTTAAATTAGTTATTTTTAACTAAGTTAACATACCATATTTATTTTATTAGCACTAGCATTTTAAAACAATATATAGATTCATGTATATTTAAATGTGATTTCTATTGAACACAGCACTTTGTTCATGCTGATGTAGTCTTTTTAAATAAGTATTCATTAATTTCCCTATTGCATTGATCATGTGACTGTGTTAAGAAGTTTATTTAAGCTTGCATTTGAATTTTAACAGTTACTCTGATGAAGCCACAGGGTAAAAGTGCTTAATCTTTTTCTGCAATAAAGTTTGTCAAGTGTTACCGTTCTGTACGGGTTTGGTGGCATTTTTTTTTTATTTCAACAGTTTTGAGTTTCTGCTCTTTTGGGTGGTTGTTTCTGTTATTTTTCATTGATAGAAATTTACACAAAAACTCTACACTTAGCTTTGAGAGAGAAGGCTTGTCACGTCAGATGAGGAATGCGGCAAATGAGATCTGAAGAGACTATGAGAGGGGCATTATGGGTAGGTCTTAGCTGAAAGTTTTTGGCTGGAGCGAGCTTGGTAACGGCCGTGTCGGTTCCGAGGATGGAACCGAAGTCCTATCAGTAAGGAATGAATAAATATTTACATCATCAGATTAAATCTTATCTGAATAAGCCTTAGATGTTGAGAGTAAGGGTTTGTTATACATGGAATAAGTAAAGTAAATGTACTCCAAAAGCCATATAGACAAAGTCACTATGGAGACCTTATACCCTAGTTATGCAGAGGAAAAAAAAAGACATCTTTTTTAAATGGTTTTGTCATCAGAAGGCAGAATTTTAGCTGTCTGTACACATCCAAAGCATATAACTGGTATTCTCGTCTGTAGAAATAATTTGGACAGAAGACTGGAAAGTGAATTGTCTGGTTGAAGGCAGTCTTTGAGATTACTTTGGGAATGAAGGCAGAATTTGGTCTGAGAGAAATTATCTTTATGAAAAATAAGGTGCAGTGGTTTGCAGAATAAGGCATGCAGTTCAGATACTGTATTTAGCTACAGTAACTAACACTAAAAGCAACATCTTCCAAGCAAGGTGTTTTAAGAAGTAAGAAGGCTCAAAGAGTGAGTTGTGAGAGCTTGCAGCACAAACTTAAGTTTCCATGGTGGGGTGGGGTCTTTGCTGGGAAGTCGAAGATGAAAGGTGCCCCTTCAGAGGGACTTTAAATATCATTTGAGATGCAAGAGGAGAAGAGGAGTTGAAACCCAAGTCAAAACCTGAGAAGGCAGTCAGCTGGACCTTGACAGTAATGTAGCTGGTGCTACTATCTGGGTAGAAACTGTAAAATAAAAGATACTAGACTGAGTATGAAGCTAATACAAGGCTGACTGCCCAAAGGAAGACTCTCTGCCTTTTACTCTTATAAGGTTTTCAAGTACACTGCTCTGCAAAGCAGTGAAAATTTATTCTGGGTCTATATTAGTTTGTCGAAAGACATTTCCATGTTAACACCTCTCCAGCAACATCAAACCGTTGAAATTGACTTCCACGAGTCTTGGAATTTTACCCAGGGTAAGGAAGTAGTTGGCTAACTCCACAACTTTGCCGCTTTCCCCACTGTAGTACAATCTCATTGTTGGTATATATAGTTGGGGGGGTGGGGGCACAGCCCCCCACTTGGGTGGGTTTGATTTAGTGGGCTGTGTGCTCTGTTGTGCTACGGGACAATTGTTTCATTGCCCTGGGTTAAATTCTGCAAATTGTGGTAGTGAATTTTGATAGTTTGGTGTCAATGGAGATGTCTTTCAATGAGCTAATATAGACCCTTTATACCACTATGGAAGGTGATGTTATATTACTGGCAATCACTGGAATTGGAGAAACCATGTGGTTAGTCTGAGGGAAATGATGTCTGGATGAAGCTGTCCAGACAAGTGAGATAGGAGATCATATTGTGGCTCTAGTAACCTAGGAGGCTGTGATAGATGAAGCCACAGCATTGAAAACCATATTGACCTGGGCTAGAAGGGGGCTATTAGTATCACTTTTGTCTTGTATGCAGACGTTTTCTGTATGAATTTTGTCATCGATGGAAGAGGAGGAAAGGTATACAGTAGTCTAGGTGGCCAAGAATGGACCACCACAGCATTCCAGTGCTCCTGTGGAGGGATGAGAACAAAGTACCTGCTACCTTTGGTATTGAGTGGGGAAGCATAGAGGTTGCAGCAAGGCTGACCCAAGAGGTTGAATATTTTGGCTGCCGCTGGATACAGAGATCACTTATAAGGCATGAGGATACAATGGCTGAGCCTGTCCACAAGAATACTGGTCAGACCTGGAATGTGTGCTGCTATTAGAAAGTGCTGCAAAGAAATCGACCATTGCCACACCCTATTAGGTTCTGTGTTGCTTGATGATGTACCACACTACAGACATACTGTGTGTGTGGGTAGATATCACACCCTAGCAGAGGAAGTCCAAGGTGAGCCTCTTATCGATATCTTATTCCTTGAACATTCCTAACACAACATATTGCTCCTCCACACCACAGAGGAAGCATCAAGGATAAATGTTGCAGATGCCAAGGAAAGAATGAATGTAAATACAATGGGAGACTGAACCCACCACTTCGGTTGGCTCTTACAAACCTTTCAATAGTCTAAAAGGAAAGGGTAGTAACTGGGTGGACTGCATCACTGAAGACAGTGTCCACTGAAGGACCTTCAAATCGAACCTGGCATGAAGTAAGTACAGTTGTGTACACTTACCATAAATGTAGATGTTCGAGTGTATTCACTGTTGCAGTCATTACATTTGGGTTATCTGCTTGCAGTAGCCCTCAGTCGGCCTGATTAACAAAGTCTTGGGTCCTGCATCGGTTGCTGTCCCTTGTTCCATGACGTCAGGTCAATAGGGGTATAAAACATGCAGCCAACGCCATTACATCAGTTTTTCTTGCCCCAGATGTCAGGTGTCCCCCCTAATGGGAAGCAATTAAATCTATAAATACAAGGATATACCTCCAACAAAAAAGCAAATACACCAAAAAGCTTTTAGAGCATAGTAAGTGAGAGTAGAGGTAGAGCCAAAAGAAGAAAGTGGGCTGGAGGGAGGGTAACCAGGACTGCAACAGTGAATACACTCGAACATCTACATCTATGGTAGGTGTACACAACTGTACTATGTTCTTCGTGTTTCTCTATTGCAGTCATTACATTTGGGTAGATTCCCAAAGTTAAGGTTGGGAGGAGGAATTTAAATAGAATTAGGACCAGCTATAAGGCCCTGCAAGACTGCAGTGGCAAAACCAGCTCTGGATTTAGAGAAAACTGGCAAATGATAATGCTTGGTGAAAGTATGTACAGAACTCCAAGTAGCAGCTTCTTGGATGTCCCTAGTAGGAACGCCCCTGAGAAAGGCTGTAGAGGCAGATGCAGCCCTGGCTGAATGGGGTCCGATGCCCTGTGGGATAGGTTTTCCATGGTGCTTATAGCAGAAATGAATGCAGTGGGCCTATCCATTTTGAAATGGTTTGTTTTGAAATAGCTTTTCCCTCTGTCCCTGCATCAAATGCCACCAGCAGTTGTTCAGATTTCCTTTGAGGTTTACTCCTGTCCAAGTAGAATCTAAGCTGTCTGTGCACATCTAAAGAGTGCAGTATTCTTTCCCCTTTGTTCTGTGGGTTAGGAAAGAAGGTAGGCAAATGAATGGACTGATTAAGAGCCACACTGGATACCACCTTGGGCATGAAGGAGGGATTTGGTTCTGAGGGACACCCTGTCCGCATGAAAGATGATGAAAGGTTCCACTGCCATAAGGGCCTGTAATTCTGATACCCTTATTGCAGAAGTGATTGCTAAAAAGAAAGCTGTTTTCCAGGAAAGAAATTTTAAATCTGCAGTAGCAGCTGGCTCGAAAGGAGGAAGAGTGAGTTTCTCCAAGACAAAGTTAAGATCCCACGATGAAGTTGGAGCTCTCCTGGGTGGCCTTAAATTTTTGGCCCCTCTGAGGAACTGCTTGAGCAGTGGGTGAGGGAAGAGGGGAGGCTCTGTGCTATAATGAGCTGAAATGGCTGAGGCATGAATTTTGATGGAGAAAAAGTGCAAGCCCTTATGAAGCATCCCAGTCAAGTATTGTAGAATCTGAGGTAAACTGGGCAGTGCTGCATTCATTCCTTGAGATTGGTTCCAGGCACAAAATCTTTTCCATTTTGCAGCATAATATTTTCCTAGTATTAGGCCTCCTTGCCTCTAAAATGATATCACTGATTTACTGAGGGATGGTAAAGGAGAGATTAGGTAATTAGCCAGGCTGCTAGGTTCAGGGTTTGCAGCTGAGGGTGCAGAATCTGGTTCTTCTGCTGAGACAACAGGGAAGGAGTCTAAGGCAGGTGCCATGGAGCCAAGCGTGACACACTGCACAAGAGTGGGTACCAATGTTGATGAGGCCAGTCTGGTGTAATTAAAATCATCCTTGGCTTGTCCTGTTTGATCTTTAGTAGTACCTTGGGGAGCAGAGGCAGAGGAGGAAAGGCATAAACTGATAGGTTTTTCCAGCTGAAGGATAGAGCATCCACTTTCCAAGCTAGTTTGTGGGGAATCCTTGTGCAAAATTTGTCCAGCTGATGGTTCTGGGGGAGGCAAGCAGGTTTATATCTGGGCTACTCCATTTGCATGTCAACATGTTGAAAATCCTTGGTCCCAGTTTCCACTTGTGTGAGTCCATAAGGTTTCTGCTTAGTCCGTCTGCCAGTGTATTTACTTCTCCTGGCAGGAATTGAGCTTGTAGATTCACTTGGTAGCTCAAGGCTGTGTTCCACAATGCCATTGCTAGTCTGCAGAAGGGGTTAGAATGTGTACCCCCCTGCTTGTTTATGTACCACATGACAGTGGTGTTTTCCGTCTTTACTATTAGTTGTCCCAGAAGAATGTGGTCCTTGAAGGCTGTCAGAGCATTCTGTACAGCTAACATTTCCTTTTGATTTATGTGCAGGTGCATTTGACTTGGGTTCCATTTGCCCTGAATGCACATCCCTGCCAGATGAGCCCCCCATGCATAGTCTGATGCGTCTGTTAAGATTTGGGCGGCAGGGGATAATGTGAATGGTATTCCCCTGTTTTGGTTGCAGGCCTCTGCCCACCAAAGGAACTCTAGGCGTAGGCAAAGTATGATAGGAATCTTTGCTTCTAGATTGTGAATGTTGACACTATAGGCTTTTGAGATACCACTGTAGTTTCCTCATATGCAGCCTTGCATATGGAATTAGAAGAATGTAGGAGGCCATGAACCCCAAGGCTTGCAGTATTTGCCTTGCAGATAGCTGGGTTTTTGTGGCCACTTGTTTGAAGTAGGTTGTCAAATGAATCCGTTTCTCTGGCATGAGGAAAGCCATCTTGGGAAGTTGTATTCAAGCTTGCTCCCAGGAATATAATTTGTTGACAGGTACCAGGTGTGATTTCTTTTTGTTTATGGTGAACCCCAGACAAGTCAGTACCCTTTGAACAAAGGCCAGATTATTTAAAAGAATGTCCTGGCTTTCTGCCTGAATTAGTCAATCGTCCAGGTATGGGTATATCTGAATATTTCTTTGCCAGCAAAATGCAATGACTGGAGATGGGCACTTTGTAAATACCCTGGGCACAGTATATAAGCCAAAGGGCAGTGCAGAGAACTAATAGTGCACATAGCCTGCGTTGAGGTGTAGGTATCTTCTCTGCAAGACTCCCTGATAGGGATGTGCAGGTATGCTTCTTTTAAGTCTAGTGTTGCCAACCATGCATCTTTGCCTAACACAGGAGGCAGCTGGTGAAGAGTCAGCATTTTGAATTTTTGAATCACCAGAAAGGTGTTTAGAGTAGAAAGGTCCAGGATAGGACGCCATGTATTGCCTTTTCTGGGTACCAGGAAAAGTCTCAAATAGAAACCTTGTCCCTTTTCCTCTTCTGGTACCAACTGAACAGCCCCCATTTTTAAGAGAGAGAGAGTACTTCAGTTTGGGCCTCTGCCCACTGATTTGGGGGTAGATCTGGCCACCCGCTTGGTGTTGGTAACATGTGGAAGTGAAATCTGTATCCTTGGGACACTATATTTAAAACCCATTTGTCCTGGGTAATGAGTTCCCAGTTTTTGGCCTGCAGACCAATCTTTTCGCCTAAAGGAGCATTCTGTTGGGAAGTGCTTGGAAGTTTAAAAGCAAGTCATTGAGACAATTTTCCATAGGGGGGAGTCTTACTACTCCCAGATTTGGGTGCAGAAACCCCCCACTGCTTAGTCTTGTGTGCCCCTTAGGACTGAAACCTGGGGTTTCTGCTGTGTCTCAGTTTGGCTTGAGAAGACCTGGAAGGGGCTGGAAAGGACCAATTTTTAGAGGGCCAGTGCCTACTAAATCTAGGAGGCTGAACTTGTAAGAAATCGTTAACAGTTTGCATAGCTTTAGCTTTATCTTCCATCTTTTTAAGAACTTCCCCAGCCTTGTTGCCAAACAAACAGGCGGTCCTGATTTAAGGGAGCATCCAACAATTTAGCTTTAACATGATCAGGCAAAGATTGCTCCTTAAGCCAAGCATGCCTTCTGAGCACAGATCCAGTAACAGCAGCCCTGCAAGAGGCCTTTAATGAATCAAATCCACACTGCAAAGAATGTTTTCCAACCTGTTCAGCAGAATGCATTAAATCCTGTAATTCTTTATTTTCAGCACTGTCAGGAATCAACATCGTTTTCTATTTAAGCAATCCAATAACATGTTGTTGAAACTTTACCATATGAAACTGGCAGTTTAAAGCCCTAATGGCCAAGGTTGCAGAAGTGTAAACCTTCTTACCCCCATCTATCCAGCGCCCTGGAGTCTCTGTCAGAGGGAATAGGATTTTAGCAGTAGAAGCCTTAACGCCCTTGGTTCCCTGTGAAATAGTCTCTGGATCCACAATAGGATTTTTAAAAAGGAACTTGTGTGAATCAGGAACCCTGTAATATCTGTCAGGTTTTCTGGGAGCAGGAGGCAAAGAATCAGGGGCCAAACTAGATTCTGAAAAGTCATCATCAACAATGTCTAGTACAGGAGGTATAGCTAAAGGCCTATGCTGAGGCAGGAGTAAGAAATCTCTACACCTCTTTTTTAATAAAGTGGAAATGCTCCCTTAGAGTATGTAAGGTCTCACCAAAAGAGAAATCTTCTGGAGGGGAAGCAAAGGGAATAGAGTCCTCTGCATCAGAATCCTCATAAGTAGATAAGGGCAAATCCAGATCATCAGAAGAATCAGAAAAATCTGAATCCTGGTCAGAAGATTCATAAACAACTTTAGTCCTAGGTCTCTTAGAAGGGGGAGGTTGGCTTCCCCTGATTAGAGTTATAACAGCTTCAGCCATTCTTATCATTAGTTTTTTAGGCATAGAGGCCTGAGCATGTGGCCTGGGCGCCGGTTTCTTAGGCATGGTTTGAGATTTCGGCCTAATTGAAGAAGGAGGCATTGGTTTAATATGCAAGTCCGTAGGCCTGCATACACCCTCAGAAGCTGGTGCCTGCACAGCAGCTCTGGACCCATCCAAGGTAGCAACATCAGCAGGTTCCACAGTTGAAACATCTCGCGGCATACCAGACTCCGAATGGGTCTCAGTAGAGGACCGCGAGTCAGAAGTAGCGGGTATCAGGGTCTGCAAAAGCGCTTCACTGAGTACCGACGAACTGGCGACTGGCTTAGGAGAAGCGTTGTCGGCAGCTTTGGACCTCAACAGCCTGTCTCTGTCTTTATCTTTGCGTTTTTTCGGAATCCCAGTAGTCAGATGGCTAACCGACGACATTTCTGGATAATTGAACCGAGAACCGAAATATTTAGAGGCGAAAATATACCGGTGACGGATAGTGCGCTGATTAAATAAAGCACAAAACCGACAGCAAGGTACATCGTGGTCAGGGTCTAGGCAAGGAATACAGTACGAATGAAAATCTTTGTGAGGTTATTTGCTTTCCACAAGTAATGCAATTATTAACTTTTACTGACATCGGTAAGGAGCAAGAAAAAGTTTCCCCACGGGGGAATTCGCTTTAGTTCAAGACTTTGGTTCTGAAACTCGAAAACGAAAATTTCAGGAGTCGGACAACTGGCACTTGCGAACTGCTTCTGCTTCGAGCACCGCACGGCAAGAAAGACTGATGTATAGGTTCATAGGTTGGCACTAGGCTATCGGCCCTAGGGCCTATACAAGCCTAGCCATAACAATTCCCTGGCTATTTCTTCCCACACTATTTACTTCCATGGACCCCTGTCTAGCAAGGCAACTGACGTGATCCCTGGGGTGAATTTCCTTTCTCCCATCCAATCATCAAGGCTCCTTTTGAAGAGGGCCAAAGAGGCATTGGCTGCATGTTTGATACACCTGACATCATGGAAGAAGGGACAGCAACCGACGCAGGACCCAAGACTTGTTAATCAGGCCGACTGAGGGCTACTGCAAACAGACAACCCAAATGTAATGACTGCAACAGTGAAACACGAAGAACATCCAACATTAATGACAGCTGCCAATGTGCTCAGAGTATGCAACACTAGGGATGCTGGAGATTCAAACTTAAGAAGTATCACGACTTGTAAACTTATGGAGATCCGGTTTTGCTGTGAAAGCCTTGCTATACATTCTGAGGTTTCTAGATGGGAACCTATAAATGCCAAATCTGAAAGGGCACCAGATCTGATGTCTCTATGTTTAATGAGATTCCCAAGGACTAGCACAATCAGAATAAGTAATCTCTTGCTAGGATAAGTGATTCTTTTGTGCTTGCAACAGCTAAGAGCCAGGCATTGAGATGGGAACACACAGACCCCTTGCAGCTTGTGATGTGCCACAACCACCAACATGAACTTGGTTAATACCGGTTAGGCTGTTTTGAGACTGGGTCAAAGCACAGATTTGTTCCAGACTGCTCCATGATCCTCGTGTAGGTAAGCATCCTGAAGGTCTATCCAGCACATGTAGTCCCCCCTCCATGTAGGAGTGAATATTGCACCATCGGTAATTTTGTCTTCTTTCAGTGTAGATTCAACCCACTGAGATCCAAATTGGGCCCGAAGTCCCGGTCTGGAACTAAAAAATCTAGAGCAGACTCTGGATCCTTCCTCATGTGTTGGAACCTCTTGGATAGCTCTGTTTTATACAGGATGAGGGATCACTTGAGATGCTGAATTTTTTCTTTTTAATGGGGTTGATCTGGAAGGGGCAGTAATGTTTATGTGGGAGTGGAAATGAATGGTATAAAGTATCCTCTCAATATTATATTCTTCAGCTATTTGTCCTTTATGATGGCTGATCAAACTGCTGGGTGAAGAGACAGATGTTTCCTGATTGAACCCAGACAGGGAGCAAATGGGCAACTTTTCAGGAGTGCTGGAACAGTTTCTTTGAAAAAGGACCTCTGGTTCTTTTGACCCTCAATGCCCCTAAGGTTGCATTACAGGACACTGTCCCCGCCTTGATGGACCTTGTCTGAAGAGGAGCCAAAAAAAGAATACTGGGACTTTCTGCTACCCTTCTGTTTTCTAGAGTAGGATGGCAAAAAATATCAGGGAAGCAAGGGGGATGCAATGCCTTATGGCAGAGGGGAGAAACTTGAGCACTGGACAAGCATCCAAGTGCAAAGTTGTCAACTCAGACCCACCAAAAGCACAGACAATTCAACTATCAATGTAGAAGCCATCTTTTCAAATATTTTCTGCAGTGTCAAAGAAACAGAGCACTTTAGGCATGACTGAAAATGAAGTACTGGCATTTATTTATAAAGCCACCATACCCTCACAGTTTCATAAATGAATGCCGGTACAGCTCTTTCGCACCATCAGCACTTGCTGATAACACCCCCAACACCTTGTACCCAGGGCAGGTACTCCCTCACCCCACCTTAGTTATGGCTCTGATTACTGCCTAAAATTTGAAAATAAAAAAGTTTAGTATTCAATTAGCAGAAAGATTCAGGACCTTTCAGCTTAGTTGTCCAATAATTAACATCCATTGTTACTAAGATCTTATATTTCTTTATAAAAATGACATCCTAACTGCACATACCTTTTTTTGAAGCCACTGCACTGCCCAACTCCAGTGATTAGAGTGCTCTTTGAAGTATTCCTTTGCAGTAGGGCATCTACAAGAAAAAAAGTTATGAATGTTAAACATGAAAACGATCAGTTGACTACTCCTACCATAGAGTTTAGTTATGAAAGTACATACCACAATCTCAGATCTTAATGAAATAGGAATAGAAGTACCCTTGTAAATGCCATCCCCTAGAAAGAGCAATTTCCAAGTTTTTCTAATGCAGAGCTTAGTCTTTTGTTTAATGATACCTCTTCCTGTCAATGCTGGATGGACATCATAACTGAGGAAATGAACCTACTCTCTAAAGTTCATGACCAACAATGAACAGATTATAAAAATGAGTGAAGTAAAGCCTGCCAGAAATTCCAGTCCAGAAGAACAAGGAAGAAGTTATATTCTTCTTATTCTAGTCTTTGAAGATCTAGGGTTATGACAAGTACCTGCATGACTAATTTCCTATATGGACTGTAGGCAGAAGGGTCTCTGCTAATGAAAGTCTCCCGATTAGCTATCAGGTAGGATAGTGGCAGCAATACAAAATTAGGTAGTGCTCTATTAAATAGTTTCCTAGCAAAGTCTAGCCAAGTATGTAGGCAGTGTCAATGAAGTAATGGTTAACAACTGTGTGAGCACCAGTCAAGTCAAGGTATGAAAATGCCCAGGGCTAAAACTCTCTTAAAATAAGCAATGACTATGGCAATCATTCATGTAAAATGTACTCTCAGAGCCATGAAATACTCTTTTAGTAGCCTTTTGGAAGTATCAGCTAAGTGATTGTCAAATTAGTAATGAAACCTTTTTGACCTTTACTAAAAAGAGAAAAAAGTGGGTTATCACAATCTGATGAAGGAGCCAGAGTTAAAGTAACAGTACACTGAGCACTGAACTGATGTAAATGGCTCCCTATTGAAATGTTAGCACTTGAAATGCCTAGTGTCGACATTCTGAAAAAAAAAAAAAAAAACTGAAAACACATAAGAAGAGTGATCTCAAAGACTGTTGTTCTCCTTAAAACTCCTTTTTGCAGGGGGACAAGCCCCACCACCCAAAAAAAAAACATATACTTATTAGCTCCTAGATTGCCACACCTTACAGAAAAAGGGAATATTTCAAGAAATGGCATCTCGGACTTAGCATATGCAAGTCCATTCTTTGGCCATTCAGTCTACAGATTTTGGGACTTGCTCTAGCAGGTCCCAGCATTTTAAATGGCTACCAATGTAAACATCTAGTTTCTGAAGCGGACTCGCACTAGGATGTTTGAGTAGGTAAGCCCACAAAGAAAGAAAGTACAGTTGTGTACACTTACCATAAATGTAGAGGATCTATATTAGAACATTGAATGTTTAATAGCTCGAATCACTAAAGGTCGACCCTTAGTGATCGAACTATTAAAACATCGAATGTTCGTAAAAAAAAAAAAAATTAAAAAAAAAAAGAAAAACTAAAGGGTGTAGGAAGGGGGGGCAAGCCCCCCTGCACCCCCACATGCGGGGTTGCACCCCCCCGCTACATAAATATACCAACTCCGAGACCCACTATATTGAAGTTAGACGGAAATCTTCCCTTATGGAGATTTCCGTTTACACGTTTGAGATTCTGAGCGTTTGCTATTGTCGTCTCGACAATATCAAATTCGATATTGTTGGCTTTCGACAATTTAATATAGACCCGATGTAGATGTTCGAGTGTATTCACTGTTGCAGTCATCACACTTGGGTTATCTGCCTGCAGGTAGCCCCTCAGTTGGCCTGAATACCAGAGACTTAGTATTCCTGTGTCGGTTGCTGTCGCTCCAGGACTGTCAGGTCATCAGGGGTATAAAAACAGGCAGCCAACGCCATTACATCAGTTTTTCTTGCCCCAAATTTCAGGAACCCCCCAAATAGGGACCTATGTTATGGTGGGGAAAATACCACCAGTAAAAAGTAAATACCAATACCCCAGAAAGGGGTGAGTAATAGGCATGGAGAGAAAGAGAGAAACAAGGGGCTAGAGGGAGGGAAACCAGGATTGCAACAGTGAATACACTTGAACATGTACATTTATGGTAAGTGTACACAACTGTACTATGTTCGTCGTGTTTCACTGTTGCAGTCATCACACTTGGGTAGATTCTCAAAGCTGAAGAAGGGTGGAGGCAGTCAAGAAGAGCTGGGGATGGCTAGTATGCCTTGCAGGACTGCTGTAGCAAAACCCACCCTGGATTTGGAAAAGATAGGCAGGTGGTAATGCTTGGTGAAGGTGTGTACACAACTCCAGGTAGCAGCTTCCAGGATGTCCCTGGTAGGGACTCCCCTGAGGAATGCTGTAGAGGTAGAAGTTGCCCTAGTGGAATGAATTCTGACCCCCTGTGGGGTTGGTTTCCCATGGTGCTTGTAGCAGAAATGGATGCATGTGCTATCCATTTGGAAATTGTTTGTTTAGAAATGGCCTTGTCCTCTGCCCCTGGTGCAAAGCTGACTAGAAACTGGTCAGATTTCCTGAAGGGGTTAGTCCTATCAAGGTAGAATCTGAGCTGTCTGTGCACGTCCAAAAAGTGCAGGATCCTTTCCCCTTTATTTTGAGGATTAGGGAAGAAGGTTGGAAAATGGATAGATTGGTTGAGAGCCACACTGGATACCACTTTAGGCATAAAGGAAGGGTTAGTCCTGAGGGAAACCCTGTCAGCATGGAGAATAATGAAGGATTCCACAGCCATGAGTGCTTGCAGCTCAGACACTCTTCTAGCTGAAGTGATGGCCAGAAGCAAGGCTGTTTTCCGAGAGAGAAATGTTTAACTCTGCTGATGCTGCAGGCTCAAAGGGGGGAAGCGTGAGCTTTTCCCGTACAATGTTAAGGTCCCAAGCAGGGGTGGATGCCCTCCTTGGTGGCCTTAAGTTGTTTGCCCCTCTCAGGAACTGTTTAATAAAAGGGTGAGAGAAAAGAGGTGGCTCAGTGTTGTAATGAGCTGAAATGGCAGAGGCATGGATCTTAATGGAGGAGAAGGAGAGGCCTCTGTGGAGTAAATCTGCTAAGTAATCCAGGATTAGAGGCAGGGAGGGCAGGTTTGTGTCCTCTCCTTTAGACTGAATACAGGAGCAGTACCTTTTCTACTTATCAACATAGGATTTCCTTGTACTGGGTCTTCTGGCTTCAAGAATGACATCCAGCATCTGCTTGCTTAGGCTGGTTACTGGGGGAGAATATCCGGAATAAGCCAGGCTGCAAGATTTAGGGTTTGCAGTTGCAGATGCAAGACCTGTCCCCCCTGCTGAGACAGCAGGGTTGGGTTTTGGTGTAGGTGCGAAGGTGCGCAGGAACAGGTACCAGTGCTGGCATGGCCAATCCGGGGCAATCAGAATTGTCCTTGGTCTGTCCTAGCTTATCTTGAGCAATACTCTTAAGAGAAGGGGCAGAGGGGGAAAGGCATAGATTGAGAGATTTAGCCACTGGAAGGAAAAGGCATTCACTTTCCAGGCCCTGCTGTGAGGAGTCGGGGTGCAGAATTTGCTGAGCTGGTGATTGCAGGGGGAGGCAAATACATCCACCTCCGGGGTCCCTCATTTCTGAATCAGAAGGTTGAAGGTGCTGGGCTCTAATTGCCACTCATGTGGGTCTAGGAGATTTCTGCTTAAGTCGTCTGCCAGTGAGTTTTGTTTGCCTGGCAGGAACTGAGCTTGCAGATGGACCTGCATGTCCAAGGCTGTGTTCCACAGGGCCATGGCTAGTCTGCAGAGTGGGTAAGAGTGTGTTCCCTCCTGCTTGTTGATGTACCACATAACTGTTGTGTTGTCTGTTTTTATTAGCAGGTGTCCTGGTGAGAGTAGGGATCTGAAAGCTGTCAGAGTGTGCTACACAGCTAGCATCTATTTTTGGTTGATGTGCAGATGAATTTGACTTGGGTTCCAGTGGCTCTGAATGCACTTGCCATCCATGTGTGCCCTCCAAGCATAGTCTGATGCATCTGTGGTTAGAGTCTGGGCGGCGAGGGGTTGAGTAAAGGGCAGTCCTTTGTTGTTGCATGCTGATGCCCACCAAAGAAACGCTGTCCTTAGACAGCGTATGATAAGAATGATGGTTTCCAGGTCCTGAGAATGTTGGCACCAAAGACTTTTTAAGTACCACTGAAGTTTCCTCATATGCAGTCTGGAATATGGAATTAGGATGCATGAGGCCATGAACCCTAGGGCCTGCAGGATTTTCCTTGCGGGTAGCTGGGTTCTGGTGGCCATTTGAGTAAAATAATCTATCAGATAGACTTGTTTTTCTGGAGTGAGGAATGCCATCTGGGATGCTGTGTCCAAGCTTGCTCCCAGAAATACAATCTTTTGACTGGGGACAAGTTTTGATTTCTTTTCATTGATTGTGTACCCCGGGAGGTTAGAAGTTTTTTTACAAATGGCAGGTGTTGCAACAGCATTTCCTGTCTGCCTGAATCAGGCAGTCGTCCAAGTACGGGTAAATTTGGATATTTCTCTGTCTGCAGTAAGCAATGGCTGGAGCCAGGCATTTTGTGAATACTCTGGGAGGAGTGGATAAGCCAAAGGGAAGAGTAGAGAACTGATAATGCATAGATGCTGCTCTGAAGCGTAGATACTTCCTGCATAAGTCCCTTGTAGGGGATGTGCAAACAGGCTTCTTTTAAATCGAGGCCGACTAACCAGGCATCCTTGGCTAGCATAGTAGAAGCTGCTGCAGGGTGAGCATTTTGAACTTTGGTACCACCAGGAAGGTGTTGAGAATTGACAGATCTAGGATTGGGTACTAAGTGCCCTCTTTTCTGGATACCAGGAAGAGTCTGGAATAGAATACTTTGCCTGTCTGTTCCGCAGGAACAGGTTGAATTGCCTTTATAGAGAGCAGGGATTGAACTTGATTTTGTGCCTCTGCCTACTGGTTTGGAGGAAGGTCTGGGAACCCGTTTGAGGTTGGCAGTGAGTGGAAGTAAAATTTGTACCCCTGGGATACAATGTTGAGGACCCATCGGTCTTTGGTGATGGAAATCCAGTTTTTTGCAAGAAGGGCAATTTTTCTCCTAGGGGCACAAGTAGTTGGGAAGAGGTGGGGAGTGGAGTTGAGAAGTCATTGGAAATTCTTTCCGTAAGGGGGTGGCTTAGCATTCCCTGCATTGGAGGTGGAGGCACTCCATTGCTTAGATCTCTGCATACCCTGAGACTGTAAACCAAGGACACCAAAGATTGCAGCAACTCGTACACTCGGACCAACAATAGGAGATGAGAAAAAATCCACGTCAGAAAGTTGCAGTCCACTTTATTAAGAATCGACAACCAGTACACAGCCAAGCAGTAGTTGTTTGGCTGTGTACTGGTTGTCGATTCTTAATAAGTGGACTGCAACTTTCTGACGTGGATTTTTTCTCATCTCCTATTGTTGGTCCGAGTGTACGAGTTGCTGCAATCTTTGGTGTCCTTGGTTTCTGGTTTTGTGCTGGTTTGGAGTTTATACCCTGAGACTGTAATCTGGGTGGTCTGTTACCCCTGGGTCTGGTTTGAAATGGCCTTGAGGGGGGCTGGAAAGGACCAATGTTTCGAGGGGCAATGCCTACTGAATCTAGGCGGCTGTACTTGCAAGAATTCTTTAACTGTCTGCATAGATATAGATTTTCTTCCATCTTTTTAAGAACCTCTTCTGCTTTGGTGCCAAACAGACTGTCCTTGTGCAAAGGAGCATCTAAAAACTGATTTGACATGGTCTCGCAAGGTCTGTTCCTAAAGCCAAGCATGCCTTCTCAGTACAGAACCAGTGACTGCTGCCCTGCAAGATGCTTTTAGGGCATCAAAACCACACTGCAATGTATGCTTGCTGACTTGGCTTGCAGAATGCATAAGCTCTTGCAATTCTTTGTTTTCTGCACAGTCTGTAAATGTTGCCATTTTTTGTTTAATAAGTTCCATAATATGTTGTTGGCACTTCAGCATATGAAAATGACAATTCAGAGGCCTAATGGCGAGAGTTACTGAGGTATATACTTTCTTACCCCATCTGTCCAAAGCTCTGGAATCCCTGTTCGAAGAGGTGGGATTCTTAGCTGTAGTAGCTTTGATACCTTTAGGCCCCTGGGAAATGATCTCTTGATCAGCAGTAGACTTTTTGAAAAGGAATTTGTGAGAATCAGGTACTCCGTAGTACCTGTCTGGTTTCCTAGGAGCAGGGGCTGAAGTATCAGGGGTAAAGCTGGATTCCATAAAGACATCATCAGCAACTTCCAGGACTGGGGGTATTGCTAAAGGCTTATGTTGTGGCAAATCTAGAAATTCTCGAGTCTCTTTTTGGATTGAGGATAGTCTTGGCATTGCCAGTGGAAATGCTCTCTTAAGGTATGTAAGGTTTCACCAAAAGAAAAATCCTCTGGAGGAGAGGCAGGGGGAATGGATTCCTCTGCATCAGAATCCTCATAAGCACATAAGGGCATGTCTTCATAATCAGATACCTCAGAGTCTTTGGACTCTTGGTCTGTTGAAGCTGCAGGGGACTGATCTCTTTTTCTCTTAGCAGCGGAAGGCTGGCTTCCCCTAATCAGCATACTAAGATCTTCTGCCATTTTAAGCATTTGATGTTGTGGCAAGGGAGCAGGTGCATGCGCTTTGGTCGTCAGTTTTCTAAGGGTAGCATGTACTCTTGGCCTTAGAAACTCGGTAGTTTTAGACAGAACTGAAGACGCAAAAGAGCTCGTCGGTTTGTGTCAAACATTGGTAGTGCGAAGAACTTCCTCAGAAGCCAGTGCCTGCTCAGTGGCTCTGGACCCATCAAAGGTAGAGACATCCGCAGGCTCCACAGTCAAAGAAAAATCTCACGGCATAACGAACTCAGATCGGGTCTCAGTTAAGGCCTGTGAATCCACAGAAGCGGGCATCAGGGTCTGCGAAATCACCTCACTGAGTACCGGCAAACTGATGACTAGCTTAATGGAAGCGTCGACAGTTTTGGACCTGTGCGGTCTCTGTCTTTATCCTTACCTTTTTTTCAGAATATTAGTAGTCGGATGGCTTACTGAAGCCATATCGGAATATGGAGATCGGGAACAAAAGTATTTAGCAACAATAAGGGCCCGATGACGAATGGTTCAGACTTTATTTGTAAAACTACTTGTCACTTTCTCTCCCCAAACAAGCCTGAGATTAATGCTAGGAATAGTATATGAAATTAGTGACTCTTATAGCGTTGAACAAAGCAAAAAACTGACAGCGAGGTACATCGTGGTCTGGGGCTAAACAGGTGACGCAGTAAGAATGAAAATCTCGGTGTGGTATTTGCTTTCCACAGAGCCAAGACAATTGTTAACTTTTTCTGACATCGGTTAAAGCAAGAAAAAAGGATCCCCAACGGGGTACTTAGCTTTAGAAGACTTCAGGATGATTCAATTCATAAACAAAAAACTAAGGTAGCGGCCAACCGGCACTCGTGCAAACTGCTTCTGCTTCGGGCTCCTCAGTAAGGAAGACTGATGTAATGGTGTCGGCTGCCTGTTTTTATACCCCTGACGACCTGACGTCAGTCCTGGAGCGACACCAACTGACGCAGAAATACTAAGTCTCTGTTATTCAGGCCGACTGACGGCTACCTGCAGGCAGATAACCCAACTGTGATGACTACAACAGTGAAACACGAAGAATATCTGGCAGACAGTAAATTCTGTTTCCAAAGTGAATAAAAAAAAAAATGCAGAATTTCTCTTGAGAAAACCTGTCCTCAACGAATATAGTAGTATGCACAATGCCCGCAACTCGGATAAACCTTGCAGATATAAAAGCCACCAAAAGATGGCCTTTTGCAACAAAACTGGGCAAGATGACAATGGCTCAAAAGGTGCGAGTCTCCAACTCTCTGGAACAAAGTTAAGAGCCAGATGAGAATAGAGTGGACTGGAGGTGAAGAATGAAGTATGGTGAGAAACTTCTCTGCAAAAGTAAGTTGAGCCACAACTTGCTCACTAAGAGGAGTATGGAAAGCAGAAATAGTACACAAATATACTTTCAACATGAAATAAATAAACCAAACTCTCTCAGAACAGTATGAGATAGCAATCTAAAACCACAGGATTCAAAGGGCCAAAGGGTCGTCAGAAGCCCAGACAGCAGACAGTAGAACACCTTTGTTTCAACAAGTAGATGGTGTGGAACTTTTGGCAGAATGTTTAAGAAATACGCACATTAAAGGCGATCAGTGGAGGAATGCGAAGCTAAGGCTTACATTATATGCAGATGATATTATTATCATATTAATGCACCCATTAGAGGATACTCCCTCCTAAAACTGATGATGTTTGCAGATAAGGTGAATTATAATCTTGTTTACATTCTCTTGTTCCATCAATGTCTCAAGTATTCAGGTATATAGAGCATTTAGAGATAACTATCTCTGAGAATGTTTGGTGTAATTAAAAATAGAAGAGAACAGACAACCTATGTAGAAGATTCTATAGGAATGAGAAGTGTACTAATTGGTTCTCTGAGACAGCAGACGATGCATGGAACAGACTACTGAGTTACATTAAATCAAGTACTAGTTTAGATATTTTTAAGAATAGCCTGGAACACTTATGGGAACAAGCTGGTATATTGGAAGGCTAGAAGGGCATTAATGCCTGTGCTTGAAATATTTGTATGTATGTGTCTCTGTCCCGATTATTTCTGGATTTGTTGCTGATTTGTTGAGTTGTGTTAACTGGCTTTCTGCGAGCAGGCGCAGAGTGAAATATGCTTTCTGCAAGACCTGTAACACAGATTTCACAGTCCATCATGGTGGTCAACATGATCTACAATGGCATGCCAACAGTGAGAAATACAGACAGAATTGCAAGCATGCAGCTGGAAGGACTATGGCAGACTTCTTTGGACCTCAGAGTTTAGCGAGTACAAAGGTTGTTGAGGCAGTGGTTGTTTTGTGTCACTCCTTGCTAAACACAACTTATCATCTGCAGCAGCAGAACACATCCTGAAATTTATGAAGAAATGTGGAGAGAATCAAGATGTTCTCAGGAAATGACATGTGGAACAACAAAGGCAGCCTGCACTGCAAGGGATGTTCTGGGGCCTCATTACCAGAATCATGCTGCTGCTACCTGCTAGAAATCACAATTCTGTGTGTATATGGACCAAAACACAGACATGGGCAATGACAAAAGTACAGCTTTGTACCTACCATAAATGTAGATGTCCGAGTGCTAATACAGCTGCAGTCATAACAGATGGGTTCTCCTGACGTCAGGCGGGTCCTCGGTTGGCCGAATTCCAATGTCTAGGTCCGGCGTCGGTTGTCGTCGCTTCTTCCCTGACGTCAGAGTGCCAGGGGTATAAAAGAACCAGCCGACGCCATTTTCTTCAGTTTTTCTTGCCCCAGATGTCAGGTGCCCCCAGAAGGAAGGCAATACATAAATTTGTGTAATAAAGCAATGCAATATAATCAAAAAACAGTAGTTGCAAGCAAATACACCATAAAAGAATACCCCAAGAGGGGAAGGAGGGAGGGAAACCTGGACTGCAGCTGTATTAGCACTCGAACATCTACATTTATGGTAGGTACAAAACTGTACTATGTTCATCGTGCATACAGCTGCAGTCATAACAGATGGGTAGAATCCCAAAGCTAAGAAAGGGGTGGTAGGCACTAAGTGGAACTAGGAGGAGCCAGAATGCCCTGCAAGACTGCTGTGGCAAAGCCTGCTCTAGTTTTGGAGTATAATGGTAGGTGGTAGTGCTTGGAAAAGGTATGCACAGAACTCCAAGTGGCTGCTTCCAATATATCCTTGGTAGGAACTCCTCTGAGGAAAGCTGCAGAGGTAGCTGTGGCCCTTGTGGAGTGAGATCTGATGCCTGCAGGTACAGTCTTACCATGAAAAGAGTAACAAAAGCGTATGCAGTGGGCTATCCATTTTGAGATGGTCTGTTTGGAAATTGGTTTCCCTTGAGCTCCTACAGCATAGGACACAAAGAGCTGTTCTGATTTTCTGAAAGGCTTTGTTCTGTCCAAATAATAACGCAGCTGTCTGTGGATGTCCAAGGAATGTAGTAGTCTCTCCCCTTTGTTTTGAGGATTAGGGTAAAAGGTAGGTTAAGTGTATAGCCTGATTCAAAGCTACCCTGGATACCACCTTTGGCATAAAGGACGGGTTGGTTCGTAAGGAAACTCTGTCCTGATGGAAGGTGATAAAAGGCTGCACAGCCATGAGGGCTTGTAGTTCCGATACCCTACGAGCTGAGGTCATAGCCAAAAGAAAAGCTTTTTTCCAGGACAAATATTGCAAATCTGTTGAGGCAGCTGGCTCAAAAGGAGGCAGGGTCAGCTTTTCTAGTATGAAATTGAGATCCCAAGCAGGTATTGGTTGTTTTCTTGGGGGTTTTATATTCTTTGCCCCTCTGAGGAACTGTCTTAAGAGGGGGTGAGAGAATAAAGGTGGATCAGTGTTGTATTCTGCAGAAATGGCTGAGGCATGGATTTTGATGGAGGAGAATGAAAGTCCACTGCTTAGCAGCTCAACTAGATACTGTAATATTTGAGGTAAATTCAGTTTTCCAGGATTCTGGCCCTTTTTCTCATTCCAGGCACAAAACCGCTTCCATTTTGCGGAGTAAGCTTTTCTGGTAGACGACCTTCTGGCCTCCAAAATGACATCCTGCACCTCCTTGGAGAGTAGGGTCTGCTGTGATGTTAAGGAATCTTCCATGCGGCCAAATTGAGTGTTTTCAGCTGACTGTGAAGAGTTTTGAAGCTGTGCTGAGTCAGAAGAAGAGGCATTCGAGGTAGGGTCCATGGAGGGGAATGCGTCGGGGCTCCTCAGGAGTGGGTACCAGTGCTGTCTTGGCCAGTCTGGAGCAATGAGAATCATCCTTGGTCTGTCTGCTCTGGTTTTTAGTAGAACTTTGGGCAATAGAGGAAGAGGTGGAAAGGCATAAACTGTCATTGTTGTCCAACTGAAAGAGAGAGCGTCCACTCTCCAGGCCTGTGGATGGAAAGTCCTTGAGCAGAATTTTGTCAATTGGTGATTTTTGTGGGAGGCAAAGAGATCTATGTCTGGCCTTCCCCATGCTTGAATTATCTCTGTAAAAACTTGAGGATGCAACTTCCATTCGTGTGGATCTGTCATATTCCTGCTTAGGTTGTCTGCCAGTGTGTTTTCCTTGCCTGGCAAGTACTGTGCTTGAAGTTCGATTTGTAATTCCAGGACCATGTCCCAAAGTGACATGGCCAGCCTGCACAGGGGGTATGAATGGGTTCCTCCCTGTTTGTTTATGTACCACATTACTGTGGTGTTGTCTGTCCTTATCAATAGTTGACCTGGATGCAGAAGGTCTTTGAAAGCTGTAATAGCATTTGTTACTGCTAGCATTTCCTTTTGATTGATGTGAAGGTGCTTTTCTTTTTGGGACCATCTGCCCTGAATGCACCAATCTGTCATGTGCGCCCCCCAGGCGTAGTCTGAGGCTTCTGTTGTGATGACTTGATTTGCTTGAGGCTTGCAGAATGGGAGACCTGTGTTTGCTTGGCATGCTTGAGTCCACCACAGAAATTCCTTTTGAAGACATGGAATTAGTGGTATTATTGTTTCCAAACTGTGGCTGTGTTGAGACCATAGGTTTTTCAGGTACCATTGAAGTTTCCTCATATGCAGCTTTGCACATGGGATTAGTAGGATGCAAGATGCCATGAATCCCAGAGCCTGCAGGATTTTCCTTGCAGTCAGCCTGGTGAAATTTGCTAGTGTTTTGAAGTATTGAGTTAGTTGCCCCTGCTTCTCTGGCGTGAGGTAGGCCATCTGGGTGTTTGTGTCCAAGTTGGCACCCAGGAAAATTATTTTCTGAGAGGGTATTAGCCTTGATTTCTTTTTGTTGACTGTGTATCCCAGAGAATTCAACAACCTTATTACAAAAGCCAGATGTTTCAGAAGTATGTGTTTGCTGTCCGCTTGGATCAGGCAGTCGTCCAAATATGGGTATATTTGTATCCCTTGAAGTCTGCAGTAGGCAATTACTGATGCCAGGCATTTCGTGAATACTCTGGGCGCAGTAGATAAGCCAAAGGGCAATGCAGAGAATTGATAATGGGTTGAACCTGCAAGAAATCTGAAGTATCTTCTGCAATTTTGTCTGATTGGGACATGCAGGTATGCCTCCTTGAGGTCCAATGTTACCAGCCAAGACTCCTTGCCCAGCATGGGAAGAAGCTGCTGTAATGTGAGCATCTTGAATTTTGGTACGATTAAAAATGTGTTTAGGATGGATAGGTCCAATATAGGTCTCCAATCTTTTTCCTTGCTTGGTACCAGGAATAGTCTTGAATAAAAACCTTGACCTTGTTCGTGAGTAGGTACCTCTTGAATAGCTTTCATGTCCATGAGATCTGAAATTCGTCTTTGTGCCTCTGCCCTTTGATTGTGTGGCAGGTTTGGCATGCCTCTCATTTTTAGAAGGGTGTGAAAATGGAATCTGTAGCCTCTGTTTATAATTTCCAGGATCCATTTGTCTTTTGTGACAATATGCCAGTTTTTTGAAAATAATGCCAGTTTTCCTCCTAAGGGTGCTGCCATTTGAGCCTTGCTTGGCATGCAAAGGGGAAAGTCATTGGGCTTGCTTTCTGACTGGCTGTGAACTATCCTCACACCACCTCTTTGTGTAGGAGCTTGCCATTGTCTGCCCCTATACGATCCTTGAGATTGCCCTCTGCCCCTCGGGCGCCTGTATCTACCTCTTTGGGGTCTGTCCGTGGCTGGAAAGGACCAATTTTTGGAAGGCCAATTTCTACTGAAACGTGGAGGATGTACCTGTAGAAAATCCTTCACTGTTTGCATTGATTTAGCCTTTTCCTCCATTTTCTTTAATACCTCCTCAGCTTTACCACCAAATAATACATCCTTTTGAAGAGGGGCATCTAGTAATTTAGCTTTGACATGATCTGGTAAGGTTTGCTCCTTGAGCCAGGCATGTCTACGTATTACTGATCCTGTAACAGCAGCTCTACATGAGGCATCTAGAGCATCAAAACCACATTGCAAGGTATGTTTACCCACTTGTTCTGCACTATGTATCAAATCCTGCAACTCCTTCAAGTCTGGTTGTTCAGGTTGTGACATTTTGCTTCTCAACTGTGATAACAGAAACTGTTGGTACTTTAGCATATGGAACTGGCAGTTTAATGCCCTCATGGTTAAGGTGGCCGAGGTGTATACCTTTTTTCCCCACCTTTCTAAGGATCTGGAGTCCCTCTCGGAAGGTAATGGGTTTTTTGCCGTGGAGGCCTTAATTCCCTTGGGGCCCTGTGAGATAGTTTCTGGGTCAGCTGCATGACTTTTGTATAAAAATTGGTGTGAGTCAGGAACCCGGTAATACCTGTCAGGCTTGACTGGTGCTGGAGGTAAAGAATCCGGGTTAAGGCAGGCCTCCAAGTACACATCATCTAGGAGGTCTAAGACAGGAGGTATAGCTAGAGGCCTGTGCTGAGGTAGCAAGAGAAAGTCCCTAAGCCTTTTCTTGGAATCTGAGTACTCTTGGCCTTCCCAGTGGAAGTGTTCCCTTAATGTATGCAAGGTTTCCCCAAATGAGTAATCCTCTGGGGGGGAGACAGAGGGAATGGACTCCTCAGCATCAGAATCTTCAAAAGGGGAGTAAGAATGTTCCTGTTCATCAGAGTGTTCTGAACTAATGGAGGCCTGGTCAGAGGAGGGGGATTCTTCCTCCACTCTGGGCCTTTTGTCCGGGGGGGGGGGGGGGTTGAGATCCCCTGATAAGAGTAATCAAATCCTCAGCCATTTTAAGCATCTGTTTTTTAGGCATGGGGCCTGTGGAGCTTGTCTCTTAGAATGCATGGCTGCTTTAGACTTAGTGAAAGCCTTGATAGAAAAAGAAGAGGAAGGTCTGAAGACACCTTGAGAGGAGGCAGACCTGTCTACATATTGAGATTCACCACCAAGAGTGGCTTCGGTATCTGTAGTCGGAGTGTGGGCCGAGGAGCCTGCGACCTCGGGCACTGAAGACACCGCCAATGAAGTGTCGTCGGTAGGCAGGGGCTGCGTAGGCGCCTCGCTGAGAACCGGACCACCTGTAGTAGGCTTTGGCGTGGTGTCGGTGGAGGCCGCGGACCGCGTGTGTCGGTCCTTATCTTTGCGTTTTTTAGACAAAACTGGAGTCGGAATATCCGACGACATAATATAGTTAAATTTTTTACCAAAATAATGCTGGGCGAACTCCGCCCGACGCTTAATGGTGCGTTTGTTGAATGTAGCACAAAAACGACAGACCGAGACGTCGTGGTCTGGGCCTAAGCAAGGAATGCAGAGGGAATGAAAATCCTTATGCGGTATTTGCTTCCCACAAGAAATACAATTATTAACTTTGTCTGACATCGGTCTGAGGCAAGAAAAGTTTCCCCAACAGGGTACTTAGCTTTAAAGAAGACTTCGGTTGCAAAATTTTCGTAATTTCAGGAGCTGGCCGACCGGCACTTGCGAACTGCTTCTGCTTCGGGCACCGCGCGGCAAGAAAGACTGAAGAAAATGGCGTTGGCTGGTTCTTTTATACCCCTGGCGCTCTGACGTCAGGGAAGAAGCGACGACAACCGGCGCCGGACCTAGACTTTGGAATTCGGCCGACCGAGGACCCGCCTGACGGCAGGAGAACCCATCTGTTATGACTGCAGCTGTATGCACGATGAACATCTTGTGGTGATCTTTGTTGGTTACCCTGATGAAAAGGCAGGCACAAATGTAATATGGCTCCTTCATATGCCAAAATGCATGTCAGGAACTGGACAAGCATTGTTTGATGCTTTAATGTCCATTCTGACACAATTTATCATTCCAGTTTCCAACATTGCGGGCTTTTCTTCAGACAATGCTGCCTCAGTGATTGGAAAACGCAATTCTGTGCTATCTCTTTTAAAGAAGGTGAAACCCACCATTATAAACACTGGGTGTCTGTGCCACCTGGTATAAAATGCACTACATTCACCAAATGAATAACTTACATCAGATGTGTACTGTCATTTCAGTTCCAATGCACAAAGATAACAAAAACTGCAATAATTTGCTTTGTTCACAGACACCGACCCCTTCAAGATTATTAGACATGCACCTACTAGATGGTAGAGTCTTGGGAAGGTAATTAACAGAACCCTGGACATGTGGCCAGCTCTAAATTCATATTTTTTTTGTCTGCAGTCATGGTCTGCTAAGACTGACAATTTCCAACCACCTGCAGAGTCATGAATTACATATGATTTTTATGTTTCTTAAGTATACACTGGAACCTTTACTGGAGTTCAACATCCAGCTTCAGATTTGAGAAAGTTAGCTAGTGACACTGCATGCCACTGTGCATAAACTCCTGCAGCAGTATGCTGCCGGACTACTCAGTCTTTCAGCTGCTGTCAGACTAAATCAAACCCAGTGATGTTTCAGTGTTGACTGACAGAAGCTCTGTTCTGCCAAACAGTGAGTTGCGCACTGGCTATGAAGTCAAATAGTACATGAATAGCCACGAGGAGGATATTGCTGGCACAGTTGTCAAATTTAACTTTTATATAAAAGTTACAGCTTTTTATGCAGCAGTAAACACTTAAAAAGTTTCCCATGCAGAATCACTTAATGAAAGATTATGCATTCTTTTTCCTGCCAAAAAATTGGACATTTCTTCCGAAATTGTCAGGGATGTTGTCTTCTGTCTGTCTGTGAAAATGATGTTGAGGATGAACAATTATTTGATGAGTTTACCCAGTATCAGACTGAGGACGCATGGAACCTGACAGGTCCAGTAGATGGGCTCCACTCATGTGTGTCCAAGTACTGGGCACACCTTCTGAGGGACCTTTGCACTGATGGGAAACTACCACTCTTTAAGCAGTTGAGGATGACTCTACTTTGCTCGTCACACTCAAACGCACAAGTTGAAACAGTATTTAGCATGGTATGGAAAGTAAAGACTGAATTGCATCAGTCTATCAGTGTAAAAACATTGAACTCTTTATTAGCAGTTAAAATGAACAAAGAACTAGACTTCTGTAATGTTAAGTTGCCAAAATAAGAAGTTATGTACTCACCATAACGCTCCATGTTTGTTGTCCATCTCGCCTATATTCTTGCTGGTTGGGTTTGGAACAGAATATTGTTCTGACTTGGCCTAACACTAAAGTGCGAGAGCTTCCACTGGCTTGAGGCTAACCCCTATCCCATGATGCACCAGGTAAGATACCCAGATCTTGTTTGCAATTGAAAACCTTATCAGTATGCCCACATGACTACACAATAACAGATGAAGGAACCAGAGACTCCAAATCAATATAACTATATACATATATGTGAAATATCCGCCTGGTCCTCCAGGAACAAAGGAGGGGGAAGGAGGGTGGGATGCAAGAATATAGGCAAGATGGACAAGAAGCATGGAACATTATGCAATGAGAATCATCTTGCTTTTCAATGTGCTGGCTTTCTGAAGTACTTTGGGTATTAAGGGGAATGGGGGGAAAGCCACAGAGTAGTCCCGGGGGCCAGTCGTGAACCAGTGCATCCCTTGGTGATTTCCCTGGAGGGGGAATGAGGGCAAAGTAACTGCTGCATTTGGCATTCATGGAAGTGGCAAAGAGGTCGCAGTAAGGCTGGCCCCATTTATGGAAGATCTCTTCCACAATTTCCGGCTTCAGGGACCATTCGTGAGGCAACAAAATTGCTCTGCTGAGTTTGTCCACTATCAGGTTTGATTTCCCCGGGATGTGCGTTGCTATCAGAAAACGTTGAGAAGTGACCATCCATTGCCACACCCATTGTGCCTCGTGACACAGGGGGTATGATTTTGTTTCTCCTTGCTTGTTTATATACCACACCACTGACATGTTGTCCGTCTGAATTGCAATCGTCCCTATCGGAAGACGATCTTGAAATGCCTGCAATGCATATATAGCACCATTCTCATCTCTAGGATGTTGATGTGCAAGGGGTTCTCATGCTCTTGCCATAGACCTTCAACCGTCATGCCCAGATAATGACCCCCCCCCAGCCGACATGGGAAGCGTCCATGGTTAGAATTGCTTTTGGTTGTGGAAAAACAAAGGGATGGCCAATACACAACTGCTCTGTTTCTAGCCACCAAGGGAGATCTTTCTTGCATGATTCCGTAATGATTATCTGATGTGATAGGGGAAGATTTTGCATTGACCACTGGGCAAAAAGTAATCACCGTAGAACCCTCGTGCGTAGCCATGCTAGGGGGACTAGAAGAATCGCAGCTTCCATGGTGCCCAGAACTTGTAATACATATCTGGCCTGGGCTTTTGTTTTTGACATCAATATCTTGACCTGGTGGTGAAGGGACTGTTTCCTGTCTGGGGTGAGTTTTGCCACTTTTTTTAATCCAATTCTGCGCCTAAGAAGGTAATATGCTGAGAAGGCGACAAGGCAGATTTTTTAAAATTTAATTGCTTAGTCTGGTGCAAAGTAACAATGTTTCGTCTCTCTCTCGTAGCAGCAGATGCTTGTTGAGGAGCCGGTCATCTAGGTATGTAAACACACGGAATCCCTGACGTCTCAAATAAGCCATGACCACTGCCATACATTTGGTGAACACTCTGGGGGCTGTAGTGAGGCCAAAGGGCAGGGCTTGGAATTGGTAATGAGTGGCTCCCAGCCGAAAGCGTAAATGTCTCCTGGACCTCTTGTCCATTTTTATGTGGTAGTATGCGTCCTGGAGATCTATTGAGTACATCCAATCATCTTTCCCGAGGAAGGGGAATATTGACTGCAGTGTCACCATCCGGAACTTTGATTTCTTTACAGGTTTGTTTAGTTTGCTGAGATCTAGAATGGATCTCCAATCCCCTGTCTTCTTTGGAGCTAAAGAGAATCTTGAATAAGTTCCGGATGCAATTTGGTCTGCGGGGACATGTTGGATGACTCTTTTTTTCTAGCAAAGTGAGTACCTCTTGTGTTGCATAGTCCCATTGACTGGGTGGAAGGTCTGGTATGGACTGGTTTACTGGAGGGGGTGGAAAAGGGTATGTAATAACCTCTGGATATGACTGTCTGTACCCAATTGTCTTGGGAGATTTCTTGCCAGGCACTTGGGTACAGCGACAAAAGCCCCCCCCCCCCCGACTGCCTCCAGAGTAGAGCAGGTGGGCCTTCTTTCAGGAGTGCTAGAAGGGCCTCTCAGAGAACGTATCTCTGTCGCCCTGATTCTGCGCCCCCCCCCGTGAGGTTGGCATCTTCCATTATCATTTTCTCCCCTGCCCCTGGGGGGAAATGTCACCATGTGCGTCAGAGAAATCTGTTTGGGACTTGTGGAACCACATCTTCCCATATTTCTGACCCTTAGGATAGAGTCTAGATGGGGTGAATAAAGAGACTCCAACAGCAGATAAGATTTTCCCTTCCTGCTTGCACCTTGTCAAAGTATCTTTCACCTTTGGTCAAAAAAAGGCTGAGGCATAAAAGGGGGCGCTGGTAAAGGAAGATCTGAAGGGTTCAGCAAAGTTGCAAAGACGCCTCCAAGAATGTCACCTAAGGGAGATTCCTGCAGCTGCTGCACTACTCGCTACACTGACTGCATAAGAAATCAGTCTCATGGAGGAGTTCACAATGGAGTTGAGGGTGGAGAGCTGAAAGGAAACTTTGCCTGCAGTCCTCGAAGCTACAGAACCCTGAAAGGTATCTCCTACCTCCTTCAGAAGATCCTTTTGAAGCCTCGTAAAATGGGTGAGATAGTTCAGCGACCGCAGGGTAAAGGCCGCTGATGAAAAGGCACGCTTTCCATATCTGTCCATAGTCAACTCTTTGTTAGGAGGATGAACAGATGAGGAGGTCTCCGATAGCTTCTTTTTTGTGGCTGCCACCACCATCATCGCATTTACGGAGACTCCTTCTCTGTGGGGGCACTTGCAGGATATGACACTTAGAAGCTGGTCATACGGGGGAGTAACCCAGGAGGTGGACGGGTGAGACCCAAAAGCCTCTAGGTATACCGATTTGTCCTCTGAAGGGTTGGTGGGCTTCCAGCCACCCCTCTGTTTCAGGATCTCAAGGATGTAAGTGAAAGAGACATCCTCAGAGGGGGACCATGGGGACCCATCAGACTCATCCAAATTGTTATCTAAAGAGACAGACTCAGGGGAGTCTATGTGCTTCCTCTTACATGGTCTCTTCCGAGGGACTTCCTCAGAAGGGTACTCTGGGAAAGTTTTGGAAGAGGTGCCGCCGCCCACAGGGGCTTCCTGAGGCTCTGGATCTCGATGCTTAGGGGGTGGAGGGGATGATGACACCAACACAGACGCCTGGGAGAGAAGAGAAGCTGGGCCCGACAGCGGAACTGCCTGGGTCGACAGCACTCTCTCTCCATCAGTTCAAAAGCCCTCCTGTTCAGCTCCGAAGAGGTCTTCTGCTCTGAAGAGGCAGATGACTGACTTTGAGGCAAAGCGGGTGGCTCCAAAACTGATGTAGGAGCCGAGCTGAACCTAGCTGAGGCACAGAAAGGCAGAGTAGGATCGGAAAACTGTCCGAGTCCGCTCCCCTCCCCAGCCCTAACTGGTGAGCGTCGACTCCTAGACTCCTCGACGTCTGAAGGAAGCAAGAAAGTCAGAACCGACGAGTCCAAAGGGGCCTTGGCACCGACACCTCCACTACCATCGGGTCCACTCTCTCTGGCTCTGAAGATTCCAGGGTGATCGGAGGAGGAATCAAAGTCGATGTATTCTGGAAGGCTCCGATTCCTTTGGTTCCAGAGACATAAGAAATTTGGCCAGCGCCAGTGTTTGGAGCAGTCTCTTCACCACCCGCTTCACATCTTCATCCAACAGACTCCTGGAGGAACAGGAGGAAACTGAAGGAGATCTCGTCCTCTCCAGTATGGGAGATCTCAACTTCGCAGTGACAGGCTCTAAGACTAGAGACCATATCTTGACTATCAACTCAATCGGCTCCACTGACACCTTTGGAACCGAACAGACACGTTTCAACATTTTGGTTGACTCCAATGTTGGAACCGAATCAGCATGCCTCTTATGATTTTTGCCAGACTTGGAAGAAGAGGAAGAAGCTGAGGGAGATTTGGAGCGCTGGGAACCCTCGAGAGCCTCTGAAAAGGGAACCTTAAGCAAGCCTCTTACAATAAGCTTATTCCTGCGCTCCGACAAAACTCTGCACTAAACCCATGGCATATTATACAGGGATCCTGCAGGTGCAGAGTACCAAGACAATAAACGCAACTAGTGTGACTGTCTGTAATCGACATTTTTGGACTACAGTGATCACACTTTTTAAATCTTGACCATTTAGGTTACCTTTCTTTTGGATCCTTTGACATTTTGGTCAGAAATTACCACACTATGCTGTCTACGATTATGGTGTCTATGACTAAACAAAGAAAGATCAAGTCCAACACTACCTGATGAAAGCATTTTTTTGTTTTTTTTTGGTAGAAAAAGAGAGAACAATTTCTCTAACTTAAACGGGATTCTCTATAGTGGGAAGGGCGCACACATACAGGGGAAGGAAAGCAACCTTCTCACTTAAAATGGGTCTCTCTGGGCGGCGGGAACAACACAACTACAGTAATGGGATGGGTAGACGGGAAAACACTAATCGCACACACACAAACCAAAGACTAAGAGAAAAACCTTATCTGAAAGTAATATAAGAAAGATTTTCTACTTAAGACAACGAGCCAGCTGAAAGTCCACTCGATCGGTTAAGCGGCAAACAAGATCTGGGTATCTTACCCGGTGCATCATGGGATAGGGGTTAGCCTTGAGCCAGTGGAAGCTCTCGAGCTTTAGTATTAGGCTGAGTCGGAACCGATACTCGGTTCCGAACCCGACCAGCAAGAAATACGGCGATATAAGACAACATAACATCATGTCTTAAATGCTGCTAAGAAAGCCATGACAACATTTAATAAGTGTGCATCTGATGCAACTAAAGTATGATAGGATGCTGTTCATGCACTTTGTATATGTGGAATCGATTGTGTGATTTATAAAGAGCCTGTTTCGAAAATGTAGTAAATGTTGTAAGTGGTATTAATGACCATGTGATTTTAGTTTTAATTTTGTACAGAAGTGTTGTTGCATACACTTATGGTGTGGTTATGGTATTGCAGGTTACAAAATAACAGTTTTGGATCTGACTCAAGTATGTCTTATTGAATTTTACAAATATTCTACCAGGCTCCATGGCAAAGGTGTGTTTTGTGCAGTGCAGAAATGTGATGTTCCACATTCTGATGGTTTGTCACACATTGGTAGGGTTTGTGCTGCACATTGGCCTTAAAAGGTTGAGACCTATGGTCCCCGATTATTTTTGGATTTGTCCCTGTATGATTGATTAAGTGTAAAGTACAAATACAGATACTAATAAAGAATTCTGTACTCAACTGATTTTTTCTTCTTACCCACAAAAAATAGTTGCAGTCTGGGACTGTTAATCACTTGCTGTACATTTTAGCAATGGCAAAATAGATCTGAAGAGGAAGGACCTAGGTGATGCACTGTGGGTAAAATAGAAGGACTCCGCAGTCTGAAAAAGTTTCAGGTATCCTAATGCTTGACTGCTTTAGTCCTGCTATTTTTGGGATGGCCCTACTCATACCGAATTATTTCTGGGGCAATACAGATGGGAGATACAGTGGATAAAGACCAAAAGCACATACATTTAAGATTAAATAAATCTGAACTAGGTACAAAATATTTATTGCAGAAGGCAACTACTTCATATTGGATAACTTTGAACAACAGATGAGTATAGGAAAATGCCTCAACCCTCATAAAACTGATTTAATTTTACCATGAAAATCAGAATTCTCAGGAAAAATTCTATTTTTTTTTTAGAATCTATGACAGTTCACCAAAATTCCAGCAGTTGAAAAAAAAAAGACTCACTATATCCTCACAGAATCATTCAGTCAATGACACCCAAGTATGAAGCATCCCCTCACCACACACACCCCAAAAAGTATTACAAACTCAGAGCTGAAGAACCCCAAGGATTATATTTGACTGAGGTGTACCTTCAGTGACTATCAACATTTGACAAAGGGGACTGGGAATCCTCAGGCACATTTAGTGTTGCACTATACCTCGTAATTCTTTGCAAACTTGTACAGAAATTATTTACTCTAACTTGAAACATGGAAGACAGGGATGAATGCAAGATGACAGCTTCTTCAGTTTGCCACACAAATGCAATTAAACAAAAATGGTTGCTATGAAAAATAATTTTAAACTTCTGCAGAATGTTGCTTAGTCACTATGAACTGTTTATGGGAATATATTTATTCTTTGTTGAAGTCTCCCTTTAAAGAAAGCATCCTGGCAGCAAACAGTGAGGTTTTCAGCAGCAACTTACTTTTGAGCGAGCGTAATGAGAAATTTGATACACTGATAGCAGCGACTGCTGTCCACGTTATTACTTTGGTGCATCAAGGCTGTGGAGGCAAACAGTATAATGCAGTATTAAACTCACCATTCATTATATAGATTACATGTACAGTTCAGCAGATGCTAGAGAATTACATGGAAACTTAGAAAAGCAACTTTAGTAATCAAGAGTCATATACTTGAGTGTGAATGTTGTTATTCCACAATAGCAGCACCACTCAGTACTGCCTGCCCCTAAGCTAATAAATAATACAAAGACTACATAAATAAAACAATTGCATCAAAAATTCATCTGTAACAACTGAAAAGAATCACTCATTTTCTGCCACAGCAAATATAGCAGAGCTGTGCAAGACAGTTACCAGTGCAGCAGATATTTGAGAGCAGGCAGAATCTCAAAATGGTGTGTTCCTTACTTCTATGCTTCTTACACTATTATTTTTACTAATCATCCTGCTAGTTTTCCTGCTGTTGTATGTCCTTACTGTGTACAGATAATGCTGGTCTTGCACACATGCCCTTACAACAGATTCAAGATCAGTATAAAAAGTTTTATTCATGTCATCTTCTATCAAATAAAAAAATTAACTTATGTTAACCAAAGTGTGCAATAATTAAGTGCAATTCTGTAAGGTCACCACAACAGTAAATGCAAAGTAAACAACAAGCTATCAGTACAACATACGTAATAATTTCTTTATTTTTCCACATTCTGTTCCATCATGCCAGGCTAAAAGTGCTTCACAAGCCATATTTTTGGCACAACCACTCTTTTCTTCCACTTAGGGAAAGAGTTCTCTAACACATTAAGCCAAACAAATTGTGATCAAAATTTAAATCCAAAGGAGGATGTTGAGAGGGTATCCACATTGACACAATAGTCTCTCCTTTTAAGATTTAATGTTGTGATGGGTACCTTATTCCACTATGCTACCTTATAATCAACATTACTCATCTCTGGGCACAATTCTGAGTAGTCAAAAAATGATTCCAGATGGGTGGGTGGCCAATACATGATCCCCAGCAGTACAGCCCTACCAAAACCTGTCCTTCACCTAGACTGGGCTTGTGAAACCTGGCAAATGTGTACATATGACTAGGTCCCAGCTTGCTTATCAATATACTTATTTTTGATGTCTGGGGAGAACTTATTGGGAAGTGTGCATTTTCATAGGTTCATAGAAGGTTACTAGGCTAACAGCCCTAGAGTCCTTACAAGCCTACCCATATTTATGCCGAGTTGCCACAGTCAGTTGTTAGGTTAGTGAAGTTTGCAGAGATAAGGGTCTATGGTAGTTAACACCGACTTCCTCTCTCCAGGAGGGACATGGGCTCCACCCCAGGAGTGAATATCTGGTCACCCATCCATTGATCTAGGTTGTGTCTGAAGACGGTCAGGGAGGGTTTTTGTTTCACGGGAATTGGAAGCTTGTTCCAGAGAAGTGTCCATCTCTGGGTGATACATCTCTCTCTCTCTCTCCAGCATGACCTGTTCATGTCAGAGGCTTGGTTATGATCCCTTGAGTGAGTGACCCTCTTGCAGTTTGATTTACGAATGTGTAGCATTTCCATCAATGCTGGGTCAGAAACTGTCCTGTAAGCCAGGTACAGGTCACCCCTTAGCAACCTGTAGGAGACACAGTACAGTGATATGGCTTTCAGTCTTTCCCAATAAGACTTGCTTTTTGTACCCTGTAATTTCTTGGTGCAAAACCTCTGTGGTCTCTCCAAATTGTTGCTGGTGTTTGGTGAGGAACATGCAAAAGGGAGCAATGTACTCAAGTACTGGTCTGATGAGGGCAGAGTACAATGGAATTCTAACATCCTCAGTTACAGATGTGATGCCTTTACTTATAAGATGTGCCACACAGAAAGATTTCCTTACTACTGTGGATACTGGTGGTCAAAGTTCAGATTGCTATCAGCCTGAGTACCCAGATCACGTACCACTGGTTCTACAATTTAGGTAGTGCTGTCTATAATGTAATTAAGCAGGATTGTTAGCTTTCCTAAAGGGAATAATAATGCATTTTAGGTATATTCTGTGGCTTTGGAACCAATCATTTGTCTGCATTAACCCTGTCTGCAGTATATTAACATCATTGGGGGACTGTATGATTGCTCCAAATTTGCAATCAACAGTGAACCTGGTCAGCCACAGGCTGTCCAGGTTTGTCTTGACTTCTGAGAAATAAATTCAGAAGAGTAAGGGCCTAGCACAGAACCCTGTGGTATGCCACAGGTAACTGGTCATTAGATAGAGGGGAAGTCATCCACTTTGACATTATGTGTCCTGTTGGTGAGCCAGCTGGCTATGCATCTGGTACTGTACGAGTTAATCTCCAACTGGGAGTGTTTCTCTATAATACCCGAGTGGTGGATTGTGTCAAATGTCTTGGCTAGGTCAAGATAAGCAGTATGTGTTGTCTTTCCCTCATCCAAGGCCTTGGTGACTCTTGAAAAAGTCAACCACATTTAACAGGCATGATCTACCTTTAATGAATCTGAACTGGGTTAGGTCCAGAGTTTGGAGATTACCTATGTCCTTGTTAATAAGGTCCATAATGATTCTTTCTATGGCTTAGCATATAGCGCTAGTCAGGCTTAGCCTATAATTCCCATGGTCAAATGATGGTCCCCCTTTGGGCAGAGAGATTACTGTTGCTGTCCTCCATTCTGCTGGAACACAGCCAGTTTGCAGGCTGTGGTTAAAAAGGGATCCAAGTGGGTCTGCTAGGTTATGTTTTAAGTTGTTTAAAAGGCAACCTGGGATGTTGTCCGGTATCACTGATGCCATGTTTTTGGCCTTGGAGAGCAGTGAGATGACCCGCTCTCTTAAGATAACAGGCTGAGGAATGGTGGCAGGTATATATTGGGGGATGACTGGATGGGACAGGGGGGTGAATTTTGCTCCAAATCTGTCAGCTAGCAGGTTGGCTATTACCTCCAGTTGAGTATGAATAGTGCTATCTACAACCAGTTCAGTGCATAGCTGGGTATTCCCTTTTACATTTTGGAGATAGCTAAAGAACGCCTTGGGATTATCTTTAGCTAGGGAGGCTATTTTTGCTTCGTAATTAGCTTTGCAGGATTTGACAAGATCTCTAATTTAAGTTACAGAGGAATTTCTTCCTCTGCTGAGGCAGTTCCCTCTTGCACTTGGACATTAGCCTCTTTCTCTTGTTGCATAGCCTGTTTATACTAAGGGTCCACCTGGGTGGCTTGTTCCTTCAGGAAGACCTAGTTTTAATACAGTCAGGTACAGCCGATTTTATACAACCACTTAAGTGGTTATACAGGGCATTGGTGTACACCTCCACATAGCAGTCCATGTTATCTGCATTCAAGGGGGCTTTGAAGCTTCTTATACCCATCCCTTATTAGGAAGTAATTTGTCTTTGAAAAATTAAGCATTTTTGAGCTTGATGGGGTATCTCATCTTATATTTACATTGAACGCGACTGACTTATGGTCCAATCTTACCAAGGAGGACATCACACGAGGGGAGGGGGGGGTACAATGCTCTCCCGTGTTAGTGAATGCTATGTCCAGGACACGAGTCTGTTGTGGGTATGTTGACTACCTGTTCCACAGCATCAGCACTGACAAAGTCCAAAAACCTCTGAACCAGCATGTTTGTGGTCATGTACGTTTCCCAGATGAAGGTAGAATAATTAAAATCACCCATGAGTAAGGTGCTGGGCTGTATGGCAAGTTACTCCAGTAAGTCCAGGTATGCGGTATGCTTTCCTGTTTCATGGCGGGGGACCTACAGCTAGCTATAATTTAGTAGGGCACTTTAATCTATAATTAATTAAACATGGATTAGGGCAAGACAGTCATACTGTTTGACCAGTCTCCAAGTGTACTTATCCTTAACGAAGATGGATACACCTCCTCCTTTGGTTCCTTCACACTCAGTTTATGCTCTGAATGTATGGAAGGCATTGTAGCCCTGCATGGCTGGGGTGGTTTCCTTGCCTTTAAATCTTGTATTGGGTGAATGCAGAGATGTCAGCATCTTACAAAGTGAGGAGTGCTTCCAGGGAGTGCAATTTTTGGTTAGACTCCTAGCATTAAGCAGCAATACCTCCCATTTATCTAGAGAGGACTTTGTTATGTTGGGAGGTTTGTTATTTTGACACTGCCTAAATAAGGCACAATAGGAATAGATAACGCTTTTGCCAATATCCAAAAGCCTAGAGGAGACAGATACAGAAAATCTCTGCCAAAGCAGCATGGCTTGTTGACCATGTCTTCCGAGGCTGACAGATATTGGATTCCCTTGGACTGACACCAGAAGCTAAGCCAATTACTAAAGTCGATAATGTTTTGTTTGTACTACGGTATCATCCTTGGAGAAAGTAGAATGCTGCTTAAGGCTAGGCTTATACCTGCCTGTGACATACAATATGAGATCTCAGTCATGTCTCTCTTCATAAAGTCCAGTGAAGTACCTCTCGAGTCATTCAAACACTCGTGCATTATGATGGAGTCATACCCGTACTTGTAGTTGAGTGATTTGAGTGCTTGAGTGACTTGACGGATCCTGACAACTGACAGGCAGCTAACTGTAACATGCTCCTTATCCAGCCAGGTGAGGGGAACATCCGTGTGTCTCACAATGGAGTCACTTATGACCAATACACTAGGTTTTATGGTGTTATGCTTTATGGGATTATTTGCTGAGGCACTGGTGTGTATGTTAGGTGTGGTTGTTTTCTGCATTGTTGTGTGTGTAAGTGGTTTCCATTTGGGAGGCCTCTGAAATTTTTGTAAGTTACTGTCGAGTACCTTCGCATATATGTGTTTATGTGTCATGTCTTTATTTAATGTAGGAAGTCTGTGTGTGTGCTGACAACCTGTTTGGCATTCAATTTGTCCTTATGTGAGAGTCCTGTCTACAATTTCATAGTGTAACTACATCTGTCACAAAGTATTTGCTTGCTTCAGGAATAAGTCGTTGGCTTTATACATGAGAAAACTGCTTTTTAGTGGAGTCTTGGAAAGAAAACCTCCAGGACCATTGTTAAGCAGACATTAATAAACATCAAGTGTAGATAGAAATACAGGATAATGCTGAGGACTTATTCAACTGACTTGATCTTGACTGACATGACCTTCAATCCAGCACTCAAACTGTACTCAATGCTACCAACACTGCTGACCTCCTACTATCCATATTAACTAAACTTTCACAGCAAAACTCCCCTACCATTACACGTTTATAAAAAAATCAAAAATAAACAGAAAACCAATCAAATGAAAGTTCTTCTCAAATTAAGAGATTCAGTCTAAGGCAATTGGAAAAATATCCCTTCTTGTCCACTAAGGAAAAGCTTTACTGTTCAAACATAAACAAGCTATAGGACATAAAGCAAAGTACAGTTGTGTACACTTACCAGAAATGTAGATGTTCGAGTATATTCACTGTTGCAGTCATCACATTTGGGTTATCTGCTTGCAGTAGCCCTCAGTCGACCTGATTATCAAAATTCTTGGGTCCTGCGTCGGTTGCTGTCTCATCTTCCATGATGTCAGGTAGTCACGAGTATAAAGCATGCAGTCGACACCATTACATCAGTTTTTCTTCCCCCAGATGTCAGGTGCCCCCCTTAATGGGAAGCAATTATACATATATATATATATATACATATATAAATATAAGGTTATACCTCCACCAAAAAAGCAAATACACCAAGAAGCTTTTAAGTATAGTAAAGGAGAATAGAGGTATAGCCAAAGGAAGTCAGGGGGCTGGAGGGAGGGTAACCATGACTGCAACAATACACTATAACATCTACATTTATGGTAAGTGTACACAACTGTACTATGTTTTTCATGTTTCACTGTTGCAGTCATCACATTTGGGTAGATTCCCAAAGCTAAGGATGGGAAGAGTAGTTCAGATAGCATTAGGACCAGCTATAAGGCCCTGCAAGACTGCAGTGCCAAAGCCAGCTCTGGATTTAGAGAAAATTGGCAAATGGTAATGCTTGGTGAAAGTATGTACAGAACTCCAGGTAGCAGCTTCTAGAATGTCTCTAGTAGGGATACCTCTGAGAAAGGCTGCAAAGGTAGATGCACCCCAGCTTGAATGGGGTCTAATCCCCTGTTGGACAGGCTTTCCATGGTGCTTATAGCAGAAATGAATGCAATTGCCTATCCATTCAGAAATGGTTTGCTTTGAAACAGCTTTCCCCTCTGCCCCTGCAGCAAATGCCACCAGCAGTTGTTCGGATTTCCTTTGAGGTTTAGTCCTGTCCAAGTAAAATCTAAGTTGTCTGTGCACATCTAAGCAGTGCAGTAACCGTTCCCCTTTGTTCAGTGGATTAGAAAAGAAGGTTGGCAAATGAATGGACTGATTAAGAGCTAGACTGGATACCACCTTGGGCATGAAAGTGGGATTGGTCCTGAGGGACACCCTGTCCTCATGAAAGATGATGAAATGCTCCACTGTCATAAAGGCCTTTAATTCAGATACTCTTCTTACTGAAGTGATTGCTAAAAGGAAAGCTGTTTTCCAAGAAAGGAATTTTAACTCCGCAGTTGCAGCTGGCTCAAAAGGAGGAAGAGTGAGTTTTTCCAATACAAAATTAAGGTCCCAGGCTGGAGTTGGGGCTCTCCCGGGTGGTCTTACGTTTCTGGCCCCTCTGAGGAACTGTTTGAGCAGTGGGTGAGAAAAGAGGGGTGGTTCTGTGTTGTAATGAGCTGAAATGGCTGAGGTGTGAATTTTGATGGAGGAAAAGGAAAGGCCCTTGTGAAGCATCTCAGTTATGTACTGAAGAATCTGAGGTAAATTGGGCACTGTTGTGGCCATCCCTTGAGTTTGGTTCCAGGCGTAGAATCTTTTCCATTTTTCAGCATAAGATTTTCTAGTACTAGGCCTCCTTGCCTCCAAAATGACATCCAACACTTGTTTACTGAGGGATGGTAATGGAGAGATTAGGTACTTAGCCAGGCTGACAGGTTCATAGGTTGGTACTAGGCTATCAGCCCTAGGGCCTACACAAGCCTAGCCATAACAATTCCCTGGCTATTTCTTCCCACACTATTTACTTCCCTGGACCCCTGTCTAGCAGGGTGCCTGACGTGATCCCCGGGGTGAATTTCTTTTCTCCCATCCAATTGTCAAGGTTCCTTTTGAAGAGGGCCAACGAGGCTCAGGGTTTGAAGCTGGGGGTGCATAATCTGGCTCTCCTGCTGGGACAGCAGGGTAGGGGTCTGAGGTAGGTGCCATGGGGCCAGCTGTGACACACTGCGCAAGAGGGGGTACCAGTGTTGGCGTGGCCAGTCTGGAGCAATCAGTATCATCCTTGGTTTGTCCAGTTTGATCTTTAGTAGTACTTTGGAGAGGAAAAGCAAAGGAGGAAAGGCATAAACTGATAGATTTTTCCAGCTGAAGGACAGAGCATCCACTTTCCAAGCTTGTTTTTGGGGAGTCCTTGTGCAGAATTTGTCCAATTGGTAGTTCTGGGGGGAGGCAAACCGGTCTATATCAGGGATCCCCCATTTGTTAATCAACATGTTGAAAATCTTTGGTTCCAGTTTCCACTCGTGTGGGTCCATGAGATTTCTGCTTAGTTCGTCTGCCAGTGTATTTAGTTTTCCTGGCAGGAATTGAGCCTGTAGATGCACTTGGTAGCTCGAGGCTGTGTTCCACAGAGCCATGGCTTGTCTGCAGAGGGAGTAAGAGTGTGTACCCCCCTGCTTATTTATGTACCACATAACAGTGGTGTTGTCCGTCTTTACAATTAATTGTCCTGGAAGAATGTGGTCCTTGAAGGCTGTCAGAGCATTCTGTACAGCTAACATTTCTTTTTGATTGATATGCAGGTGCATTTGACTTGGGTTCCATTTGCCCTGAATGCACTTCCCTGCCAGGTGAACCCCTCCATGCATAGTCTGATGTGTCTGTTGTTAGAGTTTGGGCGGCAGGGGGTAGAGTGAATGGTAGTCCCTTGTTTTGGTGGCAGGCCTCTGCCCACCAAAGGAATTCTAACCATAGGCAAGGTATGATAGGAATCATTACTTCTAGATCCGGAGAATGTTGACACCATAGGCTTTTTAGATACCACTGTAGTTTCCTCATATGCAGTCTAGCATATGGAATTAGTAGAATGCATGAGGCCATGAACCCCAAGGCTTGCAGTATTTGCCTTCCAGATAACAGAGTTTTTGCGGCCACTAGTTTGAAGTAATTTGTTAAATGAATTTGTTTCTCTGGCATGAGGAAAGCCATCTGGGAAGTTGTGTTCAAGCTTGCTCCCAGGAATATAATTTGTTGACAGGGTACCAGATGTGATTTCTTTTCGTTTATGGTGTACCTTTTGTACAAATGCCAGATGATTCAGAAGTATGTCCTGGCTTTCTGCCTGAATTAGACAATCGTCCAGGTATGGGTATATTTGAATATTTCTTTGCCTGCAAAATGCAATGACTGGAGCTAGGCACTTTGAGAATACCCTGGGTGAAGTAGATAAGCCAAAGGGCAGTGCAGAGAACTGATAGGTCCAGGATAGGCGCTATGAGTTGTCTTTTCTGGGTACCAAGAAAAGTCTTGAGTAGAAACCTTGTCCCTTTTCCTCTTCTGGTACAGTTTGAATAGCCTTTAACCTTAAGAGAGAGAGTACTTGCTTTTGAGCCTCTGCCCACTGATTTGGGAGTAGATCTGGCCAACCGTTTGGGGTTGGTAGCATGTGGAAGTGAAATCTGTATCCTTGGGAAACTATGTTTAAAATCCATTTGTCCTGGGTAATGAGTTCCTAATTTTTTGCTTGCAGAGCAATCTTTCCCCCTAAAGGAGCAGGCAATTGAGAAGTGCTTGGAAGTTTTAAAGTTAAGTCATTGAGACAGTTTACCATACGGGGGAGTCTTACTACTCCCTGAATTGGATGTGGGAACCCCCCACTGCTTAGTCCTGCGTGTACCCTAGGACTGAAGCCTGGGTGCTCTGCTGGTTCAGGGTTTGAACTGAGAAGGCCTGGAAGAGGCAGGAAAGGACCATTTTTTTGAGGGCCAATGCCTACTAGGAGGCTGCACTTGTAAGAAATCTTTAACAGTTTGCATAGATTTAGCTATTTCCTCCATCTTTTTAAGAACTTCTACAGCTTTGTCGAGAAACAGGCAGTCCTGATTTAAAGGAGCATCCAGCAATTTAGTTTTAACATGATCTGGCAAAGAGTGCTCCTTAAGCCAAGCATGCCTTCTAAGTACAGGCCCGGTGACAGCAGCCCTGCAAGATGCCTCTAGTGAATCAGATCCACATTGCAAAGTATGTTTTCCAACCTGTTCAGCAGAATACATTAAATCCAGTAAATCCCTATTTTCAGCACAATCAGGAATCAACATCATTTTCTGTTTAAGCAATCCAATAATATTCTGCTGATACTTTAACATATGAAACTGGCAATTTAAGGTCCTCATGGTCAAGGTTGCAGAGCTGTATACCTTCTGACCCTATCTTTCCAAGGCCATGGAATCTCTATCAGAGGGGGTAGGATTTTTGGCAGTAGTAGCCTTAATGCCCTTGGGTCCCTGTGAAATGGTCTCAGGGTCCACAGTAGGATTTTTAAAAAGGAACTTGTGAGAATCAGGAACCCTGTTGTATCCATCAGGTTTTCTGGGAGCAGGAGGTAAAGAGTCAGGGGCCAAGCTAGATTCCAAAAAGGCATCGTCAACAATGTCCACCACAGGAGGGATAGCTAAAGGCCTGTGCTGGGGCAGGAGTAAGAAATCTCTAAGCCTCTTTTTAGAATCAGAGCAATCCTGGCTTTCCCACTGAAAATATTCCGTAGGAGTATGCCTAAGAGTATGCAAGGTTTCTCCAAAAGAAAACTCCTCTGGAGGAGAAGCAGAAGGAATAGAGTTCTCTGCATCAGAATTCTCATAGGTAGATAATGGTAAATCCTGCTCATCATAGCAGACAGAAATTTCAGAATCCTGGTCAGAAGTATCATAAGCAAACTCAGTCCTAGATCTCTTACAGGGGGAAGGTTGGCTGCCCCTGATTAAAGTAATAAGGTCTTCAGCCATTCTTATCATTTGTTTTTTAGGCACAGAGGCCTGACCATGCAGTCTGGGCATCGGTTTCCTAGGCATGGTTCGAGCTTTAGGCCTAGAAGAAGAAGATGGAGTCGGTTTAATATGCAAGTCAGTAGGCCTGAATACACCCTCAGAAGCCGGTGCCTGCACAACGGCTCTGGATTCATCCAAGGTAGAGAGACATCCACAGGTTCCACAGCTGAAGCATCTCACGGCATACCGGACTCCGAATGGGTCTCAGTAGAGGCTTGTCAATCTGAAGTAGCGGGTATCAGGAGCTGCGAAAGCACCTCACTGAGTACCGGCAAACTGCTGACTAGCTTAGGAGAAGCGGCGGCTTTGGACCTAGGCCTGTCTCTGTCTTTATCTTTGCGTTTTTTCAGAATGTCAGTTGTCGGGTGGCTTACCGAAGACATATCTAGATAACTGAACCGAGTACCAAAATATTTAGAAGCGAAAATGTACCGACAACGAATAGTTCGCGGTTTAAATAAGGCACAAAACCGACAGCGAGGTACATCATTGTCAGGGCCTAGGCAAGGAATATAGTACGAATGAAAATCTTTATGAGGTATTTGCTTTCTACAAGAAATACAATTATTAACTTTTACTGACATCGGTTTAGAGCAAGAAAACGTTTCCCCAACGGGGTACTTAGCTTTAGTTGAAGACTTCGGTTCTGAAACTCAAAAATGAAAATTTCAGGAGTCGGCCGACCGGCACTTGCAAAATGCTTTGGGCACCGCATGGCAAGAAAGACTGATGTAATGGCGTCGGCTACATGCTTTATACCCGACTATCTGACGTCACAGAAGATGAGACAGCAACTGACGCAGGACCCAAGACTTTGATAATCAGGCTGACTGAGGGCTACTGCAAGCAGATAACCCAAATGTGATGACTGCAACAGTGAAACACGAAGAACATCTTACTTTTTAATAAACAGACCTACGTATTCAACCCTCACTGGAAATTTTGGAAGTTTATTCTGTAACAGACTTGGGACTCGGCAATGCTCAGATTTCAATAGGAAGCACTGCAAATCATCACACCTTTAACTCAATTCCTCTATTACTCTATTTTTATCAAGGAGTACTTAAAAAAGCACATCTTTCCCAATCTTCTATTAAAAAAACATGCAAGAAGACACTGGCTCAACTGTCAGCTTTTGATGCATGGCTGTTCAGATTCAAATGGATTTGGTTCTTTCTTTACTAAAATCTGAATAAAGTGTGTCTTAAAATCTATTCAGCACATCTTATCCAATAACTCTCCTAAAATATCTATCCTGACATTTGGAAATACAAAAGTTATGTACTTACAATAACATTAGAGGTTTATTATCTATGTCTGTCTACTTCAATAAGAAGGTTTGATTGCAGGTAGTACCAAACTGGCATCTGTGAATCTCCCAAATTGCAAGCTCATCCCCTAACTCACACAATGCCCCTCACACCCCCATGTACGTCAGACAGAGTTTGCTTGCTGCATTGGAAACACTAAAAAAAATTATACCACATAATAAAACAAAGTGGATATATACCTGGCCTAATAAAGGCATCAAACTTTCGTCCGATTGTCTTACTCTCCCCCTTAGCTAAAATTATGAAAAAATGCATCCACCATTAAGTGTTAGACCACCTTCTCCAAAATAGCATATCAGCTAACTGTCAGCATGGTTTTAGGCCTTTCCACAGCACCACCACTGCTCTCCTATCCTTTTCTGACCACATTAACAAAAACCGTAACAGTAATGCTATTTCCTCTGCAATCTGTATTGACCTCTCCAAAAGCCTTTGACATGGTCAACCATCAGATACTTTTGAATATACTTAAGTCCCTCTCAGTTGATACACAGGCATTACTGTGGTTCAAAAGCCCTACTTAGATAATAGGCAACAGACAGTGCTTTGGAATAATAATCTATCTAACCACTTTCCTGTAACCCTTGGTTTAACTCAAGGTTCTAAACTGGGTCCTCTTCTATTCTCAATTTTTATCAATGATCTAAATGTAAACATCCTTCAAGCTACCTGCATACAATACGCAGACTCCACATTAATATGCTCCACTACTGGTCCTTCTGAACTGCAGTCCCTCACCCAAAATGTCTTTGAAATAGCAGAAAAATGGTTCTTACAGTGCTGCCTCCTCCTTAACCCCAAAAAGACAAAATTATTGCTCTTTACTTCCACACAAAAGTCCACCCCGATTGACTTCACTATCAAATCTAATAACGGCACTGTCATATCTCCTGACACTACCACCAAACTCTTAGGAGTAATAATAGACCACAACCTTAACTTTGAAATTCACATCAATACCACAATAAAATCATTTAACAGAAAATTAGGCTCCCTTTACAAGATTAAACCCTTCCTTACTCCCATAGCTAGAACTACTATTACCCACATCCACCTTATCTCAACTCTCCTCTATGCCTCACCTATTTACACTAATTCATCTAAAAGCAACCTCAACAAACTGGCAACCTCCTACAACAACATTGTCAGATTTGCCACTGGCTCCCCATTTAGAAGCCACTACTGTCAAAATCTAAAACAGCTAGGTTGGCTGGAGCTGCATAATCAGATTCAATTCCACCAACTTATTATTGCCCATAAGACCCTTTATCAACCTAGCAATACACCAATACACATTAGTCTAAATCACCCTGTATAAAAATCTTACAAACCTATGCTCAGCAAATAAACTACTGGTATCCAGACAAAAACCCAACAATAAAGCAGGGGATTCACTTTTCTCTAACACTGTGGGAAAAACCTGGAACCTACTTCCCTGTGAACTCGCATCTCTTTCTTCAACTCCACTATTCAAAAAGAAACTCAAATAATACCTTACAACTCACTAGCTATGCCCATGTACTAACCCAGGCTAAGAATCCCCTTCCTGTTATCTTATGTTCTCACACTAAATACTAATTTCTTTACTGCTACATTAAGTCCATCTTAGGTTCATAGGTTGGTGCTAGGCTATTGGACCTAGGGCCTACACAAGCCTAGCCATAACAAATCGCTGGCTATTTCTTCCCACACTATTTACTTCCCTGGACCCCTGTCTAGCAGGGCGACTGCCATAATCCCGAGGGTGAATTTCCTTTCTCCCATCCAATTGTCAAGGTTCCTTTTGAAGAGGGCCAAAAGAGGTGCTCTGCTTGACATGTATGGGCAGTCTATTTCAGAGTCTGGGGAGTCTCTGGGTCAGGAACCTATCCCTCTAGCATGTTTTGTTTACTGTGATGACAAGGTTTAGATCCCTCACGTGTGTGGCTCTGAGGGATTGGGATTTCTTTAAGTGTAGCATGTCCAACAGCTCTGGGTTTGACATGGCCTTGTTTGTTAAGCAGAGATCGCCTCTGAGTAGACGATATGCCAAAGACTATAGCTGGAGTTTTTTAAGGCGGTCAGCGTAGGGCCTCTGCTTTAGGCCTGTGATTCTTTTAGTGAGGTATTTCTGCAGCCTTTCCAGTTGTTGCAGATGTCTTGAGAGGTACATACCAAACAGGGCATTGTATTCTATAATGGGTCGAATGAGGGATGAGTACAGTGGGACAATGACCTCCTTTTTTCTGGATGAAAAGTCCTTAGTGATGAGGTGTGCTACATAGAAGGATTTCCTGACTGTTGTGGTGATGTGGTTATTGAAGATGGGACCACTGTCCACCTGTGTCCCTAAGTCTCTTATCACACTTTCAGTGTTTAGTGTACTGCCACCTATGTGGTAATTCAAGGGTTCATGTTTTTTCCCAAAGGGGATAACTAAACATTTCTTGGCATTGAGCTTGAGCCCATGGCTTTGGCACCAAGCATCTGTTCCTGTAAGGCCCTTTTGTAGAATATCCAAATCATTTGGGGATTCAATAATGGCTCCCAGTTTGCAGTCATCTTCGAACTTTGTTAGCCAGAGTCCTTTAGTGTTAGCCTGTACTTCAGAGAAGTAGATGCCAAACAAGAGCGGTCCCAGGTCTGAACCCTGAGTTACTCCTCTTGTCACTTGTCAGGAGCTGGATTTAGAGTCGGCTACTTTTACAGTGTTGGTTCTGTCAGTAAGCCAGTTGGCAACCCATCGAGTGACGTAGGGATTAATGCCCAGCTTAGTAAGTCTCTCTAGGATTCCAGCATGGGGGATGGTGTCAAAGGCCTTGGCGAAGTCCAGATAGGCTGTGCGGACCACCCTACCCTCGTCCATGGCTCTGGAGACTGATTCGAAGAAGTCAATCAGGTTCAGGAGACAAGATCGGCCCTTCACAAACCCAAACTGGGTGGGGTCCAGTGTTTGAAGGTTGCCAATGTCTTTGTTTATAAGTTCCATGATGATATGTTCCATGACCTTGCATATCAGGCTCATCAGACTGATGGGGCAGTAGTTCCCGGGATCCAAGGTGGATCCCCCATTGTGGAGTGGGATAACTTTAGCTGTGAGCCATTTAGTGGGCACAAAGCCTGAGGTGAGGCTATGATTAAACATGACACTTAGGTGAGGTGCCAGTTAATTTTGTAGTTCATATAATACACAGCCCGGGATGTCATCTGGTCCCATGGACGCTGTATTCTTAGCTTCGGAGAGTATGTTTTTTACCTGTGTGGCCATTATTACCGGAATATGGCAATCTTCCGGTATTGAGATGGGCCGTTTAGGGGGTGAAGTTGGCACTGCATTGGTCTGCAAGGATATTGGCAATATCCTTGGGATCAGTATTTTTAATGCCATTTTGTTGTAGCTCAGAGCAGATCTGAGCATTGCCATTTAGATTCTTGACACAGTTATAGAATGCTTTGTGGCTGTCTTTGGAATCTTTAGCAATTTTATTTTCATAACTAGCTTTGGAGGATTTTATGAGGGATCTCAGCTTCTTATTGAGGCTGTTAAGGGAGTTTTTAGCATCCTGGGATTTTCCTCTTTTCTGCAACAGTTTCTTCCTTTGTTTATGGCAGGAAACCACCAGATTGGCTTCCTTTTTTTGGAGGAGAGCATCTTGGTTCTACTTGGGATGGCACGATTTACACATGAGTGCATGTGCTTGTACAGTGCCTTAGTGTAGGACTCAGTAGTCGAACTTTCAGTTCCCGTCTGCATGGGTGTCATGAAGTTTGTCACTTCTGACTTGAGTAGCATGAAGTTGGCTTTGGAGAAGTTATTTATGGAGGTTTCCTTAATGGGGGGCGGGGATGGGATGTGGATGTTAAGGGTGATTAGCTTATGGTCAGACCTGACCAATGAGGGGGTGACCATAGGTGAGGAGCATCGATTTCCCATGTTGGTAATGACCAGGTCTAGGATATTAGAGCCCCTGGTGGGACTATGGATTAGTTGATCCAGGGCGTTGGAATTTATGAATTCCAAGAACTGTTGGGCAAAGGTGTTGGTACACGAGTAGTTTTCCCAGTTAATGGCAGGGTAGTTGAAATAACCCAGTATTAGGGTATTTGGTTGTATCTTAATATTTTTCAGTATGTTTAGAACGGTGTAGTGAGAATCTTGGGGCATGGCGGGGGATCTGTAGCAAGCTACAATTTGGATTGCAGTCTTACCTAGTGTTAGTTGCAACTGAAGAATTTCAGACGCATTGTGTTGGGCAACTAGCCTGGTGGTGTGAATATCCTTGGTGAATATGGACACTCCTCCACCTTTAGTGTTTCGGTCCTGGTTTGGTGGCCAAAAAGTGTGGTAAGAGTTGTAGCCCGGTACTGCAGGAGTGCTCTCTGGAGCCTTGAACCAGGTCTCAGTTACTGCACAGATATCTATGTTCTCCATTTTTAGGAGTGCCTCGGGAGAGTGCATGTTGAGGTTTAGACTTCTAGCATTGAGTAGCATTACCTTCAGAATTTGCATGATTGTACCTGTTACGGTGGTGGTTTTGTCCTTTGAACTTTGCCTAAAAAAGGCACTATAGGGGTGACAAGAGCCTTAGCCATTAACCTGAACCCTAGGAGCGACAGGTGCAGACCATTTCTGGCAAAGCATCGTGGTCTGTCGATCATGTCGTCCCAGGCAGACAGATACTGGATCCCCTTTGAATGACACCAGAAGCTTAGCCAATTGTTGAAGTCAATCATTTTGTCCTTATATTGTGGTATCAAGGCAGGAAGCTACTCAAGGCTAGGGTCATACCTGCCTGGGCCACATGATCCGAGAGCTCTTCCATGTCTCTTTTCATGTAGTCCTGCGAGGTATGTCTCAAGTCATTCTCTCCAACATGGACAATGACAGAGTCATATTTGTACTTGTTGTGGACTGACTTGAGTGCATGCTTTATGTGGCGGATCCTGGCACCCGACAGGCAGCTGACTGTAATTTTCTCCTTGTTCAGCCTGGTGAGTGGGACATCAGTGTGCCTGACTATAGAGTCACCTATGACCAAAGTGTTAGGTACATTGTCTTGCCTTAGGGGCTGTTGCTAGGTGGCACACTGGTGTTGTGATCTATGTGACACTTTGGTTGTGACTGGTGTTTGTTTGCATTTCAGCTTCGGAGGTCCTTGTTGCTTGGGCAGGTTACAGTTAAGGGCCTCCGCAATGGTGGATTTAATGTTGCTATGTGTGGGTATTGGTGGTGTGGGTTTAGAAGGGCTGTGTGTTGCTTGAGGTGTAGTGCAGGTGTTAACCTTCTCCTCTTGACTATCTAGCACAATCTTGGGTGGAGAGAACTTTGCTTCCAGTTTGGCTATGTAAGTGCATCTCTCACAGGTTGCAGTGTTGGGTGGTAGGAGGAGAGGGTTGTCTGTTTACATAATGCAATTGCTGCATTGCCCCAGTATGCCCAGATTCACCAGGTGGACAGGAGAACTCACCGGAAGCTGACCCTTGGACATGCCTGGTTTGATGCTTTTTTTGCAAAGTACAGGAGCTATTTTCCCTTGCCTTAGCAAGGTACTTTGCAATTATAGGCGGTTTAGTGCCTACGATTAATTTCTCCTTATTTACACCTCTGTTAATCTGATCAATTAAGCTATTTTGAGACTGTATAAATTCCATCCTTCTTACAAACTATTATAGGATATGACTATGTTAACCTAGCTTGGACTTTATGAATGTGTCACTGCCTTTCTCCCCGGGCCACTACTGAAAATGGATATATATCCAGTTAGACTAGCCTGGTCAACAAATGTAAAATAAATAAAGGAGTATTGAATTGCTGAAGTGGATGAATACAGATAATGAAGATTTGAAGATATCACAAGTACAAACCTTTCAGATGCTACATTACTTCAGTTATGAAGTGGATGGACTGAATAAACGGTCTCCATCTAAGTATCTTAGGTGGCATCGCGACAGAATACCAAGCAGTATGGTGGTCCTGAAGGAAGAACAGGATCTAAAGACCACAGTGTCTTGCAAAATTATGCAGTGAAGCCCGTGTCATAGCAGCACCAATTTTGGCCCTTGACAAATTCTTCAGTAAGGCTAATGAAATGTCCACAGACATAGAAGAAAGTGCTATAGGACCTGGCAGAGCTTTGTTGCTAAAAGTACAGAAGGTGATGCAGTCTGTTGGCCATCTGGACAATGTTGCTCCTTGCACTTTGTGACTCAGCTTGCCAGTGAATGAAACAAAACGGATCATATTTTCTGCAGTACACAGTTCTTTGTAGGTAGAACCTTAGTTACTTGTCTACGTTCCTCTATTTGTATATTACAGAAAGAACCATAGCAAACTGATGGATTGGTGATATTTCACTAAAGTTATCTATCCATGAATGAATGAATGGTTCAAAGTGAGACCCTATATTTATGAAAACCAAAAAAATGAGAAAATATGAGAGAGCCTGCAGTTCTGAAATTCTCCTCGCTGACGTAACAGCCAACAGAAAGAGCATACTGAATAAGAGGCACACAACTTTGGTGGAGTGTGCCAATTCCAGAGGGGGGGGGGGTCTCGCGAATGAAACTTGACATCTCATGGAAGAAGAGAATCCTTAATGGGAGGAAAAGAAATAATCCTCTTAGAAAGGCTTTATAAACTTTCCATGCAGCAAGAGGCATAGAGTATAATACCTGATGAACATGGGCTACAGTTGCTAGATGAACTTTTATGGTGGAGAAGCTGAAACATGGACTGGATAAGGAAGACAGAAACAGGAGAACTGAAAGAATTGGAACTGTAAAGGAATCCAAGCCCCAATGTGCAGCCCAAATGGAATAAGTTTTCCCACATGAAGTTGTAGATTTTCCTTGTGGATGTTTGTTATGACATGGTAAGAAAATGGACCACTCCAGATGGGCAGGATCCCTGAACATTATTAGAATTAGAGAAATCATGTAGTTGGCTTTCTGGATGGAAAAGAAAAAAGATCAGAAAGTGGATCTAGAAGCAGGTTTCTTCTAGAGAATGGGATCAAAGGAAGGTGTATGTTGGGGGCATACTTATCAAGGCCAAATGGAACTATAAGAAATACTTTCACTCTGCACAATTTGCCTTTCTGTAAACTGCAGAAATCTCATTACAAGGAGTAGGGGTGGAAAAGCATGTAGAAGAACTGCTGATCACTGATGGACAAGGGCACCTCAGGGAGTTTGCCTCTGTGGAGGGATGAGCTGCATGGGGTGATGGACCTGTGAAGAAAGATACTATACTGAGGCTTTCTCCTTTGACACAAAAACAAGTTATGTACTCACCATAATGTTCCATGTTTGTAGTTCATCTCACCCTTCATTCTTACATATGGAATCGGAGCCGATTCTCAGCTCCGACTCGGCCTATTTACAAACTGGAAGTCTTCTAGTTGGCCTGTGGCTAGGTAGGTATCCCATGGTGCACCAGTACAATCCCCAGATCTTGTTTGCTGCTAGGAGAGATAATAACAAATATACAAAAGAAGCCAATACTAAAAGGTCTCCATAAAAAAGATAATATTATTCTGTCTCCAGGTACTTCCAGGATGGGGGTAGGAGAGTGGGTCCGTAAGAATGAAGGGTGAGATGGACTACAAACATGGAACGTTATGGTGAGCACATAACTTCTTTATGTTCTGTAGTCCTATCTCACCTTCATTCTTACATATGGAACAGTGTCCCTAGCGCCTAATTCTTGGGTGGCTCAAGGAAAAATACTCCTGAGTACGATAGAACCAAATGATGCCCTACACCTGGAGGTTAAATCCAATTTGTAATGAGTAATAAAAGTGTGAGAGGTAGCCCACGTGGCTGCTGCACAAATATTATCAAGTGGGACCCTGGCTTGAAAGGCTGCAGAGGTAGACTGAGATCTGGTAGAATGAGCTTTGATTTTAAAGGGTAAAGGTCTACCCTCAGAACTGTAAACATGAGCTATACAGCTAGAAATCCAATTAGAGAGTGTTACTTTGAAAACTGGTAAGCCTGACCTGGATTCTGAAAAGGAAATGAATAATTAATCTGATTTCCTTAGTCCAGTAGAAATAAAAACATAACTGTCGATGGACATCCCAGCTGATGAAACCTGTATTCAGCTACGTTGGAATGTTTGGAAAGAACACCGGAAGCTCTATGGATTAATTCAAGGTGGCATGAGAACAGACCTTGGGAATAAAGGAGGGATTAGTACGAAGGGATACCCTGTCTTTGTGAAAAATCAGGTAAGGGGGTTTCACAGACAATGCCTGTAACTCTGACACCCATCTGGACGACGTGATAGCCACCAGAAACAAAGTCTTCCAAGACAGGAATTTCAAGGGGAATGAATGAGAAGGCTCAAAGGGCGGATAAGTTAATTTGGATAACACAAAATTTAAATCCCATGAGGCAACAGGTTCTTGAAAGGAGGGTCTTAAAGGAAACTTTTACACAGCCTATGTGACATAAGAATAGAATCTTGAAAGCCTAGATGAAAATTTGAAATAGCTGCCAATTGATCTCTAATAGTGGCAGTTGCCGATCCCTGGTGAAAAAGCTCAGACAAGAATTCTAAAACCACTGGAATGGAGGCAGTGTAAGGGTCAACATCCATTTTGTCCACCCAGATAGAGAATCTTCTCCATTTACTTGAATATAACCTCCTAGTTGAAGGTTTATGAGAAGACGTAAGGATATGAGTCACAGAAGGTGAGAAGTCATGAAGCCTGACTAGGTATGGAACTGCAGTAGCCAGGCTGTCAAATTGAGGGTGTGTAAGGAGGGGTGAAGCGAACCTGACATGTGAGTCAACAGGTCTGGAACTGGGTCTAGAATCGAAGGATCGTCTAGGAGAAGAGGCCCGAGGAAGGGGAACCAAACCTGACTAGGCCAGTAAGGAGCAATGAGGATCAGTTTGCTTCCCAGCCATTTTGCTTTCTGAATAACCTTGGGAATAAGAGGAAAGGGAGGAAAAGCATACAGGAGACCCAGGGGCCAATCGTGAACAAGTGCGTCTCTCAGTGACTCCCCCAGAGGGGGAATGAGGGAGACGTAGCTGCTGCATTTGGCAATGATTGGGCTGCAAAGAGATCGCAGCAAGGCTGTCCCCATCTGCGGAAAATCTGTTCTGCTCTTTCCTGTTTCAGAGACCACTCATGAGGCATCAAGATCGCCCGGCTGAGCTTGTCAGCTATCATGTTGGTTGTCCCAGGAATGTGCGTTGTCACCAGAAAATGCTGGGAAGATATCGCCCATTTCCAAACTCGCATGGCCTCTCGACAGAGTGGGCAAGATCTGGTTCCACCCTGTTTTTTGATATACCATATTACCGATATGTTGTCTGACTGTATTGCAATAGTTCCCAGAGGCAGAAGGTCATGAAATGTTTGCAACACCAGGAGCACTGCCCTAATCTCTAGAATGTTGATATGCAGGTGAGCCTCGTGATCTTGCCATGTGTCTTGGACAGTCCTGCCTAGATAATGCCCCCCCCCCCATCTGTGAGGCATCCGTGGTCAGAGTGGCAACGGGTTGGTAAGGAACAAATGAAGTGCCCGTGGTTAAATGATTGGGTAGAGTCCACCAAAGGAGATCCTTCTTGCAAAAGTCTGTCAGCAGAATGCGATGAGATAATGGTAGGTGTTGAAAGGACCATTGGGACGACAGGAGCCACTGAAGAATCCTCATGTGTAGTCTGGCTAGTGGCACTAGTAATATGGTGGAAGCCATGGTCCCTAGCAGCTGCAGAATAGTCTTGGCTTTGACCTTTCGTAAGGGGAGAAGATGATGAATTTGAAGAACCAGATTCTGTGCCCTTTCTACGGGAAGACGAGCCAACATGTCTACTGTGTTTATCTCTACGCCTATAAAAATCACAGACTTTGAGGGCAATAAAGCAGATTTTTCCCAATTTACAGAAATTCCCAGCTGGGCACAAAGCTGAATGGTAGCGTCCCTGGTTTGAAGGACTAGATGTCTGGTGGGGGTGGTCAAGAGCCAGTCGTCCAGATACAGAAACACCTGGAATCCTCGACGTCTCAGGTGAGCTGTCACTACCGCCATACACTTGGTGAACACCCTGGGGGCTGTGGTGAGACCAAAGGGCAGAGCATAAAACTAGTAATGACTGGCTCCCAGCCTGTTGCGTATGACGCCCTGTCCATTTTTATGGGGTAGTAGGCATCTTGGAGATCTATTCAGCACATCCAATTGTCTTTCCCTAAACAAAGGGAGGATAGACTGCAGTGTCACCATCCGGAACTTGTCCTTCTTTACTGATCCATTCAATCTGCTGAGGTCCAGAATGGGCCTCCAGTCCCCTGTATGTTTTGGCACTAAAAACAATCTGGAGTAAGTTCTGGATCCTATTTGCTCTGATGGGACGGTCTGGATGACTCTTTTTGACAGCAACTTGTTGACCTCCACAGTTGCCTGATCCCTGTGATTGGGTGGAACATCCGGGATCTTCTTGGGAACAAAAGGTGGAAGAGAAAAGGGTATGACATAACCTCTGGTAATAATTCTTTGTACCCACTTGTCTCGAGTGATACCCAGCCAGGCTTCTGGATGCAAAGGAATGCGACCCCCGACCGGCCCCAGAGATGCACAGTCGGGCCCCACATCAGCAGCGCTGGTAAGGCCAGCCCAGAAAGGAATCGTGACCTCCCTGGTTTTGCGGACCGCCCCTGCCTGTAGGGCGACGTCTACCATTTCCTCCTCCTCCTCTGCATCTGAAGGAGTCGTCATCCTGTGCATCCTGGAAAAACCTCTGGGACTTCTTGAACCACATCTTACTGCCCCCTCTGACCCTTAGGGTATGGTCTAGAGGGAACAGTAAAACGTACTCACACGGCAGTGTGTGTTTTTCCTTCTTGCTCGCACTGGGTAAGTGTCTCCTTTACCTTGGGTCCAAACAATGAGGAACCTTCGAATAGGGCATTGGTAAAGGTAGATTTGAACGGTTCCGCAAAGTTACACAAACACATCCAGGAATGACGTTTTACGGAAATTCCTGAACCCGCTGCCTTACTCGCTCCATCGGCTGCATACTAAATAAGCTGCATGGAAGAGTTGACGATAGAGTTCACGGTGGACAACTGGGCAGACACCTTGTCAGGGACTCCCTCAGTACATGTACCTTGTAGACAATCTCCTAACTCTTTAAGGAGATCTCTCTGAAGCCTCGTGAAGTGAGTAAGGTAGTTCAGCGATCCAAGGGTAAATGCCGCTGAAGAAAAGATATACTTCCCATATCTGTCCATCATTCGAGACCCCTTATTCGGTGGATGAAGAGAACAACAACTCTCAGCTAGCTCCTTCTTAGTGGCCCCCACCACCACCATGGCATCTACGGGAACACCTTTAGACAAAAAAATCTTTTTCTGGGGGGGGGGGGGCAGAAAGAAACTTATTCGGTCTCCTGGGGACTGGCTCCACGGCATCAGGAGTATCCCACACCTTTCGACTAACTAGCTCCATCAGTTCGTCAAAGGGTAGAGACACCCTAGAGGCTGAAGGTTGTGACCCGAAAGCCTTCAGGTACACTGACTCCTCATCAGAAGGGGTGACAGTGGGCCAGCCGCACCTCTGTTTAAGGATTTCCAAGATGTCTACAAAGGAGACATCATCAGAGGACGATTTGGGGGACCCTTCTGACTCCTCAAGGTCAGTGTCAGAGGTCAGAGACTCATCCTGGGAGTCTACATGCTTTCTCTTACATGTTCTCTTCCATGGGGGCTCCTCAAAAGGATATTCCGGGGAGGTCTCTGAAGAGTGGGGGGCCAACCAGCCGGTGGCTCCTGAGGCTGAGGATCTCTGCTGTCCACGGAGGGAGAAGGAGCTGAGAGAGAAGTAGGTGCCTTAGGGGGAAGAGTGTCACTACCTTTGGTAGGAGCTGACGATCGGGACAGGACACTCCTCATCATCCCGAATGCCAGCCTCTCCGGTTCCAAAGACCTCCCTGGCTCCGAGGAGACCGAGGATGTCGTCGGCTCCAGAGCCATTGGCTCCGAGATAGACATAGGGTCCGAACTCATCCTCGCTGATGTGCCGAGAGGAAGACTCTGAACCGAAGAAGTTCAGTTCCAAGCATCCCTGTCGGGGCCGACTGGGGAGCTTCAGACACTAAGGACGGCACTGAGAGTGTTGTAGTAGAACTCGGCTCTGAAACAGCCACAGGGGGAGCTGAAGCCGAAGGTTCCACCAGTGGTACCAAACACTCCAGCTCCAAAATACCAGCATGGCTCAGAGGAGAAATGATCGAAGGGGGCTGAACAGACTCAAGTGGCTCCGGAACCGACTGGGTCGAAGTCAACAGGAATTTAGGCAAAGCAGATGACTTCAACAGTCTCAGCACTACCCTCTCCACATCTTCTTCCGATGAAGACCTGGATGACAGAGTAGGAGAGCGGGACCTCTGAAGTAGCGGAGATTTCAATATAGGGGAGACCGGTAAAGGATCCATAGACCGGCTCCGTGAAATGGTCTCAGTGGTTGACTCCAAAATACTTGGAACCGACCCTGTAATCACAGTAGTGCAATCAGCACTGAGCTCTGTGGAGCCAATGAGGCAGCAGACTTATTCATTTTAGTGATTTTAAGAGGTGGCTCCGAGACACCAGCCAGTGCCGGGGAGGGCCTCTTAGAGGACTTTTCCTTTTTAGATCCCTGAGATCTAGAAGAAGAGGAAGAGCTAGTCAAATCTTCCTCAAAAGAAGGTTTAAGAAGACCTTTTAGGATGAGCTTATTTGTACGTTCTTGCAACACCCTAGCACTGAAAGAGTGACAAAATAAGCAGGTTTCCTGTAAGTGGATGTCTCCTAGACAGTAAACGCAGTTACTGTGGCCATCCGGGATGGACATCTTCTGTGAGCATTTAACACATTTCTTGAAGCCAGATGGCTTATGGTCCTTAGTTTCTTTGGACATTCTCACAGAGATGGGCGCACACACACACACACACAAACACACACACACACACACACACACACACACACACACACACACATACAAAGAAGAAAAAGGGAGAGGACTAGGTCCTCTAATTTAAACGGGCCTAGCCTGGGCAAGGAGGGGAACAGAAAACAACTAGGTCTTTTAACTAAAACAGACCTAGTTAAATACAAAGGCAGGAAAGTCACACACTCAAACAGGAATACAGTGAAACTTTCAATATATTAAATAAGAAAACAGAACCGTGTTCTGACAACACCATTAATCAAAGACTTATGACGAAGGAAACAGAACAGAACCTCGTTCTGCTAACGACGTTAACAATTTAGCAAGCGGGAATCCACCAAAAAATTAGACTTATTCCTAGTAACAACACACAGCCTAACTGAGCGCAAAAGGTGCCCACAAATACTAATCTATTAACATGAAAACCAGTCCACAGGATACCAATACAAGCAAGCCCAAAGGCCAATTTACCAAAGGATTGCACACAAAGGCGCAATTATAAAGGTGACTATACTAAGTTATGCTAACTATGCTAAACAACTATGATATAACAGATTAGACTAGAAAATGCAAAAATTTTGAATAAATTCAAAAACTTAGCCAGTGCCAAAGAGAAGCACAACCGAACTTGTCGACGCGGCAAATGAGATCCGGGGATTGTACTGGAGCATCATGGGATACCTACCTAGCCATGAGCCAACTAGAAGACTTCCAGCTTGTAAATAGGCTGAATCGGAGCCGAGGATCGGCTCCGATCCCATATGTAAGAATGAAGGTGAGATAGGACTACAGATCATCATCATTTATGCTACAAGTCGATTGACAGACCACTGCATGTCATTAAAATGTATCTGATGAGCCTGTCCACTAGATAGCTGGCTCAAGAGAAGCCCAGGAGTTTCGACATCTTCTGCTCAGACTAGGTAGACATAACCACCATAACAGATGAGAATGGCATACTCTGGACAACTAAATAATTTGATCCACAGGTCATTCCAGCTGTGATCACTATAATCAGATAAGTCTACTATAGAACTCTCATGTAATACCCTGGAAAAGAACAAGATGAATTATTGCTGTCACGAGGCCCAATACTTGAAGAACTGCTGACAGTGTTGGTGCACGGTGGTGAAAGAGAAGGAAGACTAAACTACAATGAAACTATTCTGTCTTGAGGAAGTCTAACAAGTCTATGAATGGCTGTTCAGGTTGCAGCCTATAAAGACCAGGCTTTGTGATGGCTCCAGCTGGGACTCTGCAATGTTCAGTGATGTATGCAACCACAAAGCTGAAGTAAGTAGTTCATTGCCTTCATTAACAACTGTTCACTGTATAAACAAACACACATCCATCCAGACGAGGAAATATTCTGAGTTACTTTAGTCTCATGTGAGCTGCAACCACTTCCATACACTTTGTAACCACCAGAGAGGCTGTGGGGAGACCAAATGTCAAGGTCCTGAATTGGCAGAGACTAACTAATAAGAAGTGCAGGAACTTCCTGGAAGCCCTGGCTATGTTTATGTACAATTAGATGCCTTGGATGTGTATTGTACACATTAAATCTCACTTCTGTAAACAAGGAATGATGGCTTGCACCATGACCTTCTGGAATTTGTTTTTCTTTACATAAAGATGTAGACCACTGAGATACAGAACTGGTCTAAGGACCTTTGTCTTCTTGGGAACTGAAAAGAATCTGAAATAAATACCCGGACCCTCACTAGTTTAGTGTGCCTTACTGAATGTCTCACTTTTTGAAGAAAGTTGTTAACATCTAATTGGGTCTCCTCCTTTTAATGGGATGGGATTTCTGGCAATGGATGGGAGCTCTGCTTAGGTGTCTCAGAAAAGGGTATTATATAGCCTCCAGATGCAATATCTGCTTGCTGGTGCAGGGATATCTAGATGCTAGGGGTGTCAAACGACATGTGGAATGGAAGGGAAGTGACGGGCACTGAGGGAGTTGGGGAGTAGTTTTCGCTTTGGGAGATGTGCAGATGCCAATTTAGCACCACTGCAGTGACCAGTTTAGAAGTGAGCAGACTAGATAATACAAGATCTGTAACTATTTAACCCCCTTCAAAATTACTTTGCCTAACTCATCCTATAAATTTAAGCCCGGTTTACATCTTCACATACCAGGGAATATTTTTGAGAAATTAGCTTCCATTCTAACCTGATAATATATTTATACACATTTAAAACACAATAGTCTTATCAAGATATGAATGTAGTTTCTGGCCAGATAGTAACATGCCTGTTCTTTAGTCTATAACTGACAGAATCTTCCAATTCAGTGAAAAGTGTAATGATACACATCTTCCTTCTACCGACCTTGCCAAGGCGTTTGACCTTCTTTATCATTATCTCTTTAGATAATGGCCAAAGCATACATTCTTACTTTATTGCAGAATGAACATTTTCCAACTGTGTATTACCATACAAACATTGTCTGGTAAAAATCAAATAGCTCTCTTTGCCACAGCATACTGATAAAAAGCAAATGATTGATATTTATTGTTAAGCTCGCTAACTGTGGCTTTGGTAATTAAAAAAATGTAAAATTTTAAAAAGTAAATAAAATAAAAAATACAAAATGTCAACCAGCAAAAATAACTGAAGATTTGCCATTTTACTTTCCACTTAAGTGCAGTTTAAAATGCCCTCTTTAGCAAGGTGGGGAAAAAAAGGAAAAGTAATGTAATTACGAGTGTGTGTGTGTGTGTGTGTGTGAGTGAGATACAGAGAGAGTGTTTAGTGTGTGCATGTCTCTCAACATCTTTCTACATGAAATCTGGAATATAGTAACTGGCTTTCCTTCAACACACATTATTTGAACAATAATAATGAAACCATAGTGTCTGGCTTAACCAACTGATTATAATACTCAGTGAGTTACCAGAAAAATAACACATTTTTTGAGAGGCAGAACAAAATTATGATGCAAAATCACAGATATTCTGCAAAATCAGGAACAGGTGAGAGGAATGACCAGAGGGGGTTGGAATGCTTTATACTATATGATTTTTTTTTCATTCATTTCATCACAATGAGATATCAGAGGTGTATTCAGTCAAGAAATTGTCTGTAATTGCTGGGTGTGAGTGTGTATTGACATTAAATATTTAACATTTGCTGGATGTAAAATATTTCCTCCAACAACATTTACATGCTACAGCAGCTTTAAAAATTACACAGAGAAACTATATATTAAATAAAAAAAATATAAAAAATGTATATCCAATAACAGCCCATTTTCTAAGTGCAATAAATACCTCCAGGATGTACTTTATAGAAGGAAATAATGGGCCTCACAATATCCTTTTGATAGTCTATTTCCCCTAACAACACTCACCCTGTCAGGCATTATTACTTGGTTAGATCCACCTTGCTTCAAGTCCTGATAAAGCTAATTGGTTCTCTCATGATCTCTTACACAGCTCATTTATGGTGAACCTTGTTTTCTCACCTTCATAATCTGCTCTATCATGCCACAGCCAAGCTGCATCTTAAGCCACTATTCTGACACCACTACTATTCTGCAATAAAAACTGTTATATGGAAAACACAGTGTCACTCTCAAATAAACATGAATGCCAAGAGAAAGCAGTCTCCAAAATCCACCTTGTTCAAATGAATAATATACTTATTGGCAACACATTCCAAGATTAAGAGCTTTTGTTCCTAAAAAATGTAACTTCCTCAGATTCTGGATTGAAACCACATAGCATCCTTAAAAATTATGCATTTAAATAACAGGTACACAATTCTAAAGTGTACGTCTATATGCTAGTACAACTAAGATGGCTGTGCCTTATGCAGCAGCAGCCTCTTCAGCTCCCATTGTTCATTTAGTCTTTTCTTGCTGTCTTCTGTAGTTGGACCATTTTTCTGGAGTTGCTGGTAGCCAAATGTAGAGAGGAAACAGCCATGGTGTTGGTGGAACGGTTGGAGTGGTGAACTGTTTGGGATTAACTCAGACAGCTTGGAGTGGTTGGCCCGGTCATGGCTGTTCGGGCCTGTGTGTGGAGAGGTGCGCCGGGAGAAGCGGACAGTGGAGACCTGATCAGAGTGGATTGTGAAGGTGAAACTGAACACTGGACCATTGCTGGAGGAGACAAGGTTGGTGTCAGAGTGGATCAAGACTGAGATCGTGGAGACTGTGGTTGTTGACCTGGATTAGGGTGGATGATGGAGACCCAACTGTCTGCCTTGGATGTGTGCTAATCCAGACTTTTGAATGTCTGTTTTGTTGGATTAGTGGAACTGGACTGGGACTTGCCAGTGTGGAGATGGAGCTTCGGTTGGCTGGGACTCTGTGTTGTGTGTGTTTATTGTTTATATGATTTGCTTGTGTTTTTGTTGTAATCGTCTGTGTTGTGTTTCAATGAGCTTGAAGGAACATAATTTTGCTCAGCTGTGGACTACATGGTTATACGGTCTGAATGACAAAGTTTTACTTTACTTAATCATAATAAATTTAAACATAAAATAAGATGTAAAATGTAAAATATAACTATCATACCACTTTAAACATCACAGTAAATAAATTTACTATATTAAAACTTTTTATGAATTGTACAAAACTTAATGCCAGCATAGAATGTCACCTGGATTAAAAAGTGTATAATAATAATAATAAAAAAAAAAAAAACGTGTATGTATATCATGCGTGTTAAAAATCCAACACTAATATAGTACATTAACACACAACACTAAAAAAGGTAAGAAAAACAGATACTTCTATTCCAATTTCAAAGATAGTTTTTTACTACTACAAAGATGGAAACCATTTAATTCAAACCTACGGGTGAGTACATTAAGTCTGAGTTGCCATAATAATTCCTTAAGTTCAGATCTCAATGATCAATCCCCACACCTCTTGGTTGTATGTTAACCGTGCAGTGCCTGTCAGCCTGGGATGACATGCTCGACAAGCCACGTTGCTACGCTAGGGACGGCTTGCACCTGTCACCCTTAGGCTTTCGTATACTGGCCAAGGCTCTTGCCAACCCCATAGTGCCTTTTTTAGGCAAGGCTCAAAGGAAAAACCCACCTCCATAGACAACCCAAAGATAAAAAAACTAAAGGTAATGCTACTCAATGCCAGAAGTCTAAATCTCAAGATGCACGCACTCGAGACTCTCCTCAGTATGGAGAAAATCGATGTCTGTGCAGTAACAGAAACCTGGTTCAAGGCTCCTGAGAGCACCCCAGTACTACCAGGTTATAACTCATACCATGCGTTTCGGCCCCAAAACTCGGACCGAAGCACAAAAGGAGGAGGAGTATCTATATTCATCAAAGATACCTACACCTCCAGGTTAGTGGCACTGCACAAAGCATCGGAAACCATCCATGTGCAACTAACAGTGGGCAAAACTGCCTTTCAGTTTGTAGCCTGCTACAGAACATCCTCCCTGTTACAGGAACCCCACTTGGCATTCCTGAGAACACTGGAGAATATGAAGGTCTCTCCAAACACTATGTTATTGGGTGACTTCAACTACCCAAACATTGACTGGGAAAACTACTCAAGCCCAAACACCCTCGCCCAACGGTTCCTTGAATTTATAAACTCTAACGCAATGGAACAACTGGTCACCACTCCCACAAGAGGGAACAACATATTGGACCTGGTCATCACCAACATGGGGACTCTATGTTCCACACCAGAGGTAAACCCCTCATTGGTAAGATCAGACCATAAACAAATTTCCCTGGACATCCATATCCCGTCCCCACCCCAGCCAAGGAAATCACTGTAAAGAATTTCTCCAAAGCCAACTTTGCACTTCTCAAGACTGAGGTGGAATCCTTCAAAGCCCCTGGGCCAGAGGATAATACAGCCCAATCCACAGAATCCTTTACAAATGCATTCTATGAGCACCTGCAGGAATGCATGGATCGTGCTATCCCAAATAAAACCAAGACTCACTCCTCCAAAAACAGGAGACCGGTCTGGTGGACCCCGGCCATAAATAAGCTATACAACAGAAGGAGGAAGCTACTACATGACAGAGCAAAATCCCAAAAAGGGAAGGCATCTCTGATCAGTATTAGCAAGAAACTTTGATCCTCATAAAATCATCAAAGGCCAGTTTCGAAAGAAAAATTGCCCTAGACACTAAAGATAATCACAAGGCCTTCTTTAGTTATGTCAGAAACATGGGCGGAAGCTCCCAGATATGCTCTGAATTGTTGCATAACGGTACAAAATATACCGAACCTACAGACATAGCCAACATCCTGGCAGACAGATTCAGCGCAAACTTCTCCCCCCCCTCCCCCAAAGGAGCAAACGCCTATCCCAACTGAATGTAACCTCCCTGACATCACAGATGCACAGGTGAAAGCTGCCCTCTCCACAGCATCTATGGGACCGGATGGTGTCCCAGGCTATGTCTTACATGAGCTCCAAGAAGAACTGAACCCTCACATTAAGTCACTGTTCAAACTTAGCCTTACTACAGGATATGTACCCAAAGAATGGCGTACAACTACAGTGGTCCCACTCCACAAAGGTGGTGCCACAACGGACCCCGGAAACTGTCGCCCCATAAGCCTGACTAGTCTGGTCTGTAAAGCTATGGAGCGCATTATCATGGAACTCATAAACAAAGACATTGGGAGCCTCCAGACACTGGACTCTACCCAATTCGGCTTTGTTAAGGGCAGATCTTGCCTCTTAAACCTAGTTGATTTCTTTGAAACAGTTACCAAAGCCATATATGAGGGCAAGGTAGTCCACACAGCCTACCTGGACCTCGCAAACACCTTCGACACAATACCCCACTCGGGCATCATAAATAAGCTTACCAGCTTAAACATCAACCCCTATATCACAAGATGGGGTGCAAACTGGCTCAGAGATAGAACCCACATGGTCAGAATCGCAGGTGCCATGTCCGAATCCAAATCATGTACAAGTGGCGTCCCACAGGGCACAGTTCTGGGACCTCTCTTGTTCGGTATATACTTCTCTGAGGTTCAGGCTAACACGGGGGGGATTATGGCTGACAAAGTTCACAGATGACTGCAAACTGGGGCCCATAATCGAATCTCCAGCTGACACAAGCATCCTCCAAAAGGGTCTCACAGAGACGGATGCTTGGTGCCAGAACCACGGCCTCAAGCTAAATGCTAAAAAGTGCATAGTCATCCCCTTTGGGAAAAACAAGGTGCCCACAAATTACCACATAGGTGGTAATCCACTAAGTACGGAAGAAGTAATTAGAGATTTGGGGACCAACGTAGATAGTAATCTCTCCTTTGATAATCACGTTGCTAAAGTGGTTAGAAAGACCTTCTATATAGCCCACCTTATCAAGAAAGGGTTCGCATCTAGATCAAGAGAGGTCATTGTGCCCCTCTACTGCCACTCATCAGGCCCATAATTGAATACAATGCCCCTTTTGGGATGTACCTTACCCGACACCTGCAGCAACTGGAGAGACCCCAAAAGTACCTCACCAAGAGGATCATGGGCTACAAACAGATGTCCTATGCAGCTCGACTAAAGAAACTCCAGCTCTACTCAGTTGCTTACCGCCTACTCAGAGGTGATCTATGCCTGACGTACAAAGCCATGTCAAACCCAGAATTAATGGACATGCTCCACCTCAAAAAATCCAAGTCCCTTAGAGCTACACGCTCCAGGGACCTAAACCTCAGCACAAAAATAAATAGGACATGCTGGAGGGACAGATTCATTTCCCAGAGGCTCCCCTCACTCTGGAATAGAATCCCAATTCATGTTAGACATAGCCCCTCGCTGACCCTCTTCAAGCGAAATTTGGACGCGTGGATGGGAAATCGCAAATTCACCCCTGGGATCTCTCCTGTGTCCCTGCTAGACAGTGGCACAGGAAACTAATCTTAAAAGGGTACCTTCTGTGACCTACTTTACAGAGGCACAGTAGGCTTATCTAATAGGGAGGCGGAAGCCAAATACACTCTGGCTAGGCTTATAAATGCCCTAGGGCAGATAGCCTAGTATCTACCTATGAACCTATAAAAAATAGGTCATTGTTCCCCTCTACTCATCACTCATTAGACCCATTATAGAGTACAATGCCCCTTTTGGTATGTACCTCACGAGACATCTACAACAACTGGAAAGGCAGCAGAAATACCTCACAAAGAGGATTACAGGCCTCAAACAGATGCCCTATGCAGACGGTCTGAAAAAACTCCAGCTTTACTCCGTCGCATATCGCCTACTCAGAGGCGATCTCTGCCTAACATACAAAGCTATGTCAAACCCAGAGCTGATGGACATGCTCCACTTAAAGAAATCTCAATCCCTCTGAGCTACATGCTCTAGAGACCTAAACCTTGTCACCACAATAAACAGAACATGCTGGAGGGATAGATTCCTGTCCCAGAGACTTTCCATACTCTGGAACAAACTACCTATCTATATCAAACAAAGCTCCTCATTAGCACTCTTCAAGAGAAATCTTGATGATCGGATGGGAAATAGGAAATTCACCCCGGGGATCACTTCTGTGGCTCTGCTCGACAGTGACACAGGAAAATAATTTTCTTGGGTGGCGAAAGCCAGGGTACCTTTTTGGCTAGGCTTATATAGGCCCTAGGGCCAATAGCCTAGTACCTACCTCTGAACCTATGAACCTATGAACCTATGAAGTATGGCAACTTTGAAGTCACCGGACCCCTGACAACTAAGGGAGTTTTTATAAAGTGTATTATTATTATTGTTAACTATGATGCCATACAGGTTTTCATAAATCCTTGTACTTAACGTTCAGTTTTTCCTATACAGAAACTTGAACAGTAACTGCACAATAAGATGTACACTACCCTACAACTGCCCTTCCTAAATCTGATAAAAATATCAGTACCACTGTCGAACTTGATCTGCTCATCAGTCATTAAATTTGGGCATTGTTTACAGAAACTGCATCTAGAGGTCCCTTTCTTCACTGAGTTGATATTTAAATCTTTGCTGCTATTCTCCACATACTGTTTAAAGTTAAGAGCAGTTTTATATACAAATATTGGTTCACTATCCTTGTCCTTATACACTGGAAAGGCATTACTGATGTTCCAAATTCTCCTAATTATGCTCTTAAATTTTCCAACACAGTCACGGTATTTAACAACAAGTGCTCTACTAAAATTATTTCCAGGGGGAGTTATTACAGTAATAAAACTGTCCATAACACCTGTGCAGCTTTGTCCTAATAACATAAATACTTCTTACCCCATTCTGACAGAATAACTTCACTAATGCCCCGAATAAACTTTAAGGGGTATCCTCTCTTTAAAAGCATTCCCTCTAATTTTTGAAAATTATTAATTACCTCTACTTTGGTTGAAATCATTCAGTTCAGGGTAATGGTGAGTGTGGAAGAGAGGTGAAGAGCAGAGTACAGGCAGGATGGAGTGGGTGGAGAAGAGTGTCAGGAGTGATTTGTGACAGACGGGTACCAGTAAGAGTGAAAGGGAAGGTCTACAAGAGGGTAGTGAGACCAGCTATGTTATATGGGTTGGAGACAGTGGCACTGACAAAAAGGCAGGAGTCAGAGCTGGACTTGGCAAAGTGAAAGATGTTAAGATTTGCACTGGGTGTGCCGAGGGTGGACAGGATTAGGAATAAGTATATTAGAGGGTCAGCCCAGGTTGGAAGGTTTGGAGACAAAGCCAGAGAGGCAAGATTACGTTGGTCTGGACATGTGCTGAGGAGGGATGCAGAGTATATTGGGAAAAAGATGCTAAGGATGAAACTGCCACGTAACAGGAAAAGAGGAAGGCCTAAGATAAGGTTTATGGATGTGGTGAGAGAGGACATGCAGGTGGTTGGTGTGACAGAGCAAGATGCAGAGGACAGGAAGAAATGGAAACAGATGATCCGCTGTGGCGACCCCTAATGGGAGCAGCCGAAAGAAGACGACAACTTTGGTTGAAATCATGTGTGCCAAACTCACCTGTGTCCCTGATGGACTTGGAAAAGAGGTGCTGACTTCGTGGGAACATGGATGAAACTCTTGGCTAGGCTTATAAGGGCCTCCTGGCCAATAGCCTAGTATCGTCCTATGAACCTATAAATTGGCCTCTTACAAAACCCCTTTTTTGTGACAATGGATAGAAACTATCAAAATGAAGGTAAGAATTACTAAACATGGGCTTGCGATATATCATAGAAACAATTTTGCAGACAAAGGTGGGAAATTGGTGGTACTTCATTTTACACAATATTTGAAAATGTATTATGTACATTTAAATAACATAAAAATTTATGAGAAAGTGGCGATGGAATTTTACCATAAAGCACTGGATCACTATAAAAACTTATTAAATAAAGGGTTTAGACTGAAATATTTTTCATATGAAGATATACAATATAAGTTTAGTTTTAAAGAATGTACTATGGCCTACTTCTTTTGTGTACCCAAAATCCATAAGAGCATGGTGGATCCACTAGGTCGACCCATTGTGTCTGTGTGTAGTTATTTCACTCACAATCTATCTTGCTTTTTGCACAAGTATTTATTGGAAGACGTTTTTAAATTGCCTTCTTTTATTAAGGATGTTTTTGAATTTATGGACAAAATAAAAAACATCAGATGGACAAATATGTATTTTATGGTTATAGATGTAGCAAGGTTATATAAAAGTATCAAACATTCATTTGTTATGGAGGCTGTGTTATATTTTTTGAAAGATGCTCCAAAAACACAATACATTTTAGAGTTGATTAACTTTTGTTTAGAAAATAATATTTTTGAATTCAATGGGGAACTGTATAGGCAATTCCAAGGGACAGCTATGGGGGCAGCGTTTGCCCCCATGTATGCCAATTTATTTATGGGATTGTATGAGAATTTATAAATCTATAATAATAATTTTTTTTAGAAACCATGTAGTAAGTTATTACAGATTTATAGATGATTTGATTTTTATATGCAAAGGAGGACGTGAAAAAGTGGATGGGTTAATTTCTGATTTACATATAAACAGATTTGATATTTGTTTTGATGGTTTACAAGTGGGAGAGAAAGTTAATTTTTTGGAGGTAACTTTACAAGGCAGTACAAATGGTGTTATACAAACCAGAATACACAGAAGGTTTGAACAATATGACCATATTTTGTTTGGTGAAAGCTGTCACCCTCCCCATACATTAAAATGTATCCCCTATGGAGAATTTTTAAGAATAAAAATGTTGTGTAATAATAAAGAAGAATGCCAGTATGAACCAGAAAAAGCCATACAAATGTTTTTAAGTACAGGTTATGATAGGAAGGCAATAGAAGACAGTATAAAAAATTAAAAGGGAGATCTGAAGATTTAGATAGATGTGAAAAAAAGAAGAAATTAATAATGAGAGAGAAGGATTTGAGAAGGTTTTTTTTGTTTCTAAATATACGTCATTTTCAGAGAAGTTAAACAGTATAATAAGACATTTTGGGAGATTTTGAGTAAATGTAAAAATTTAGACCTAACATTTAAAAATCAACTTCGAATTTCTTATATAAGGGGTAGAAGTATCAAGGATTTTGTGGTACATGGAAGGTTTTGCTTACTTAGCACAGAAGGGAATAAAAAGCCAGTGCTGAAGGGCACTATCCCATGTGGAAAATATAAAAGCTGTGATATATAGTGAATGGTTTTGAAAAAATAAATAGTAGAAAGTTTGAAATAAAAGGGACCCAAGGGTGTCAGAGTGAAAGGGTGATATACAGATTAAAATGTCTGTGTAATAAAATTCTACATAGGGGAATGTAAAAGAAGCTTTTTAACTAGGCTAAAGGAACACATTAGGGGCATTAAAAAGGATATAACAGAAAACCCTCTAGCTCTTCATTTTTCAAATGTTCATGATAGTAACCCACAAGGGCTACAGGCTACAATTTTGGAACAAATTAACTGTGATGGGGTGAATATAGATAATGTAAAAAGAAGGTTATGGAAAAAATAATCTATTTTCATTTTAAAGTACAATACCTTATCCCCCCGTGGACTAAACAGGGAATGCAATTGAAAATGTATATTGTGAGTAATTAACCAAACTTGATTGTTTAACTGGATAATGGTTCTATGAAAAAATATATTTAAGAAGCGTAAGGCAGAGAGAAAGGTGTACTCTGTAAAGGCATAACAGCAGAGGTGCTTCACTGTTTGATGACCTTTTATTTATTTATTTATTTATTTTAATAAAAGTGTGTTCTAAGTTTTGGATCATTGGCCATTTTTTCTGTGGTTTCTATGCAATATCTTAGAAACAAACCCATTACTGCTCGTGTTAATAAAAGTATACAAATAATTCGAAACCTTCTTATTAAATTGCCATGTAAATTTCAAGAATGTTGTCATGTTATTTAAATAGTTCACAATACGAATAAATCATCCACATACCTAAGATAAAGCTTACAATATCTGAAATAAGGTGAGCTGAAAATGAGGGCTTTTACCTGGGCTAAAAGAACAAGATTTGCATAGGTGGGGGCACAAACGGCACCCATTGCTACACCCTTCACTTGCCTGAATAGTTCCCCCTCAAAAAAATATATAGTTGTTGTTCAGAACTAATAAGTTCCATAAGAAGAGAAATATCAACCCCTGCAAAAGATGAGTAGCCCACCAAACTTTATTGAAAAAATTCCAATCCTTCCCCTTTAGGGATACAGGTAATAAGATCGATGACCTCTACTGTAAGAAAGTATATGTCCTCTGACCAAAGGAAAGGGGATATTCTAATCAGGAAGTCCCATGAATATTTTAACAAGCAATTTTTCCCTTTAATAGGCTTTAACTTTTTATCAATAAATGTAGTTACAGGGTAAGTGTTTGGCCTTTGTACAGCCACTACAGGTCTATATTGTAATTTCTCTGTCCCCTTGTGTGTTTTAGGGGTTCCACAAAATGAAGGAATTCAAGTGTTTTATTTTCAAGAAATATGTCTGTATCAAAATCAATTCTTCCCTCCAAATTAAGTTCTTCCAAAAGTAGATCAATCTTATGGCTGGCTATGTTAATCTCATTACGTGAGGAGGTGACATATGTGTTTGAAAGGAATCAATTATAACAGTGCCCCCCCCCCTTATTCAGCCTCATCCCTCTTATGATCTGTCATGTCTAATAGAATCAAATATCAAATATTCTTTAGAACTTGAATTTTTAGTCTTAGGGTACTTGTATTCAATGGCCAATTTACAGCAGTCACTAATACCGGCTCTTGAAAACCTGTAATGTTGGATGTATAGGAGTATTAAAAATGCTTTTTTTTTCTTGCTCTCCTTGATTCTAACCTTACCCTTCTCGACATTCTTAAAAACCAAAGCTAAATTGAGTTTTCTTGTAAATAATTTTAACTCACTAAGCGAATCTGCCACATTGAAATGTGGAGTAGGTACAAATTTAAAACCTTTAGAAAAAAGCTGAAGTGCTCCTTAGTGATAGGATGTCACAAAAATATATTTGTTGTATCCATTGTAACACCATCATTATGGGCAAAAATCACTGTCGTGTTCCCTCCTTTTTCCTTTTCCTCTTGTTTTCTGGTTTCTTGTGTGACTTGTCCTCTGTTTGTGGGGATCTCGGGAAGGACTCAGGTCCTCCACGTAAGAACTCTGGATCGATGTTCTTTCTGACCTCTGAAGGTCCAGAAAATCCGATATGTCCTGTAAATCAAAAGTTGGTGTGTTATCCAACTGCCTATATGGACTAGACTAATCATTTACCATCAGTTTGAGACCTTTCTCCACCTGCTTAATTACCTTAATGGGAAACACATTGTTTATTTTATATAGGAACAAGTCTCTCAATTTTCTTAATTTTTTAATTCACATTAAGTTTACATTTGCGAACTATGTGTACAAACACATTTTCATATGCTGGAAATGAAATTATTAATATGTCCAACCTCTTTCAATAAATTATCAATCCTATCTTAAAACTGATAAATAAATTAATCAATTCAAGTCCAAATATGTCAAATAAATCATTAAATTCCTTCACTCTCCTGTCATGTGCAAACAGTCCGTTAGGTAACTTAAAAATGCACAGACCTTTGGAAAGATTTTAAGCTTCAAACGTTCCGATAAATAAGAGTTGTCCAACTGAAGGTTCTTAACCTTCTACAGTTTCCTTATACACACACACACACACACACACACACACACACACACACACACGCACACACCTCTGCTTCAGAAAGTGCATGCTAATACAAATCCTATTATTCAAGTAACTTTGTAGTTTTGTAACAGCAATTTTTAAAATATGTTCCTATATTGAGCCTTTCTCCCTCATTTATTTTAGGCTTATCCAGACACCTTGAGCTAAGGGATCGAGAGGTAAGCAAACCTCTTAAATGCTGTTGCCAGGGATCGCTCGACTGCTCTCTCTCTCTCTCTATCAAACACACAGTCTCTTCTGCTTTTATACAGGCATTCATTCACACACAAACAGAAACATAACACACACACCTTTTTCTATTTCATTTATTTTTTTACACTCACTGCTTAGTAAGGGTAAAATAGCTTGATTGATCTCTCTCTCTCTTATACATATAGATATAAGCACACATGCTTTTCTATTTTCATTTTTTCTTTTTTTTTTTAATTTTACACTTGCTAAACAGCAAAAGCGCTGCTTAGCAAGCATAAAATAATGGCAGCCATTAAGTTATTTTCAGTCTGAGCTTAATGGCAGCCTCGTTTTTCAGCTGGCATTACCTGTAGATTAACACCCTGTTGCAGAACGTTCCTTCTTCAATCAGGGTGCGATCTACAGGATGCCCATTCTCTAATCGTTAACTAAAATTCACCCAAAAACTACCTTTCACTTGATGTTGCCCCAGCACAGACTGCATTGTGACGCTAGGTCAGCTCATTGGCCTCTCGTATACTTACCAAAATTCAATAATGATCTGTGGGGATGCAAGCTCCTCTGCCCACACTGTTGTGCTATGGAACTGATTTCCTCTTAAAATGCAATGTATTTATTCCAAGTGGATTTTAAAACTCACTGAAAATTTATCTGCATGCTAATTAGAGATGCCACTGTGGAGCTGCATGCATGTTCTAATTAAACCCTATACCTAATTTTTGTATAAGCCTGTTGGATTACCTTTAATTAATTGAGTTTTTACTATACGCACAATCATATGTTACTGATACATTTTATTTTCTTTGTACTGATCCAAAAATTTTTTTAGATGTACTCTAGGTGCAAAGTAAGACAACATGGTGCATAAAGCTAAAGTGCAAGTAAATAGTTAAGAATGTAAGTGTACAACATAGTAAAATTTATAATAAAAGCCAAGTAAGTAAAAGATTGCAGTATATTATGAATTAAAATTTATAAATTAAAATGCATCAAAAGACATTCAAGTAATGAAATCAGTCTAAAATGCTTTTGAGTTAGAAAGAACATTGGAATGAATTTTGTAAAACAGAATTGAGAACAGAAGTGATATTTAAGTAATCAAGTAAAAGGAAAAATTCAAGAACAATAAAGTAAAAAAGACAGATAAGAGTCAGGAAATTGGGTAACTGCAAGGTTAGTGAAGCAGCAAAGCATGGAACTTTCTGTAAGGTACTGAAGAATTTCTAAAAGAAAATTCCTGTAGACAGGAAGACTGCTAAGGGAAGACAGAACAGATCCCTGCAGTTTAGGTTCTGCAGCTAAGTTTGGGGGTTGGCATAATGTTTAACGTTTTTACCTCACAGACACAAGGTACAGGTTTGATTCTTACCTTTGGGATGGAAAATGTATGCATAGGTAGGGTTTTAAAGGGCCCTGGTCATTGTTTTCCAAGTATACAGCTAGGAACTTGTATAATTATAAAAAGGAGTGGCCACTGACATGTAATTTTGCGAATACTTCAGAACAATTACATCATTTGACTGAGATATAAAATTATAGTGAGAAGATAAAATAGTTGTTTGTTAAGGGAGGGAAATAATTCATAGATATTCCAAGGTGACTGAATTTCATCGCCTTTCTCACATTGCCAGTTCTTTCCCGCTGGTCACACTGCCTTTCACCATGAAGGACATATCGATCAGTCCTGGAGTAAGTTTATGGATACTCACCCATTTGTCTAGTTTATGTTTAAAGGAAGATAGTGAGTTGCACTGCTTAATGTGTAGGGGAAGTATATTCCAGAGGTTTGGGGGGGGGGGGGGGGGTGCCGTGTTATAAACCTATCCTTTCACTTTATTTTATTTATCTGATTGTGAAGATTTAGGTCCCTGGTTCTTGTACTGTTGGAGGTACTGGACTAGTGGGGAAACAAGAGGTCCAGGACAGTCACGTCTCTAATGGCACAGTAAAGGGGACAGATATCTCCCTTCAAAAGTCTTGAAGACACTGAATAAAGGGATAGACTTTCCACCCTCTCTTGGTAGCTTTAGAGTTTTAGACTTTAGGCCTATGATCTTTTTGGTGTCTTTCTAATTGTTTCATCTATTTAATTAGATACATCCCCAAGGGGAGTGTTACATTCTAAAACTGGCCTAATCAATTCTGAAGATAAGTGCTGCCTCTTTAGACCTTGATGCTGATCCTTTGGAATTAGTGGGGTTAAATAAATGATGTTCCTTAAAACATTTCTGCTGGTCAAAAAAAGCGTGCTAATCAACCCAAGTACCTATGGCCTCTAACTACATTTAATTTGTAGAAATGTGTTGTTTAGCCAGTATGATGAAGGGAGGAGTTGTCTACCAAAAGTGATGATGCTACATTGTTTAGCATTTAGTTTGAGCCCATATTTTTTAGTATACCAAGAGTTTACTAGGGATAATTCATTCTGGAGGGTTTGGGTGTCAGAGGGTGACTAAAAATCATCTGCAAACTTTGTTAGCTTAAGATCTGGAGATCTGAGAAGTAAATACTGAAAAGGAGAGATCCCTGCACCAAGTCCTGAGGGAAACTGCTGGTCTCTTTCAAACTTTTTTATGTGCACCTGCAACGAGCACTGTGTGGGCTCTGTCTTTCTGCTCATTTGCTATCCATCTTGGCACATACTGACAGATTTTTAAAGCATATAGTTTTTGTATAATGCCAGCATGGGGAATGGTGTTGAAGGCCTTGGCCAGGTCACAATACTGCATTGAATGGCCACCATCTACAGCCTCCAACCCTTTCTAAGAAATTTAGTATATTAAACAGACATGATCTACCTTTCACAAAGTCTAACATGATTTGTTATCAGTTCATGAGGATAGTTATGTGCTACATGGCTTTGCAGATGAGGCTTGTAAGGCTGACAGTTCTGTACCTACACAGATTGATTGCATAACCACCCTTATGGAGGGTCATAACTGCTGCTGTGTGCCATTCATCAGGGATAAAACCAGTAGCTAAACTTAAGTTAAACAGTTTGAAGTACGTCTCTGCAAGGGCATATTTAACACTATTAATTAAGCAACCAAGTATATTGTCACGTCCCATGGAAGAAGTAATTTTTTCTTAGCACTTTCAGTAAATGATCTTTAGAGATAATTGTGGGGGGATTCAGATATTTCAAGGCTTTCAGTAGAAGCTGGCACTAAATTTGTTTGAAAGGTTATTGACAATGTTATTTGGGTCAGAATAAGAAGCCCCACTTATGAGTAAGTTCTAAGCACTATAAGGTATTGTTTTTGTACTTTTCTAATTGTAGAAATTCATCTCTTTATTTCACAGGAAACCACTCTGATTTCGTGACAACTGAACGTTGATGCTTTTTTGGGGGCCAAAGTGATAAATGTACAATCTATTTTCAGTAGTTTGGAGATGTGAATTTTTTAGGCAGAAGCAATAAGGATTAAACTGTATTCAGAGTAATATAATACAGAGCATTATGACTGGACCTCTGATCATAACCAGGATGTTATGTGCTCAAAACATGGACGTAAAAGAATTTACCATGTGAGCGAAGCTTGATTGTCAGAACCTGGTTGTGATCAGAAAGACCCGATCATGATTTTTTGAAGTGCATGCAGCTTTACCTGCTCCCATGCACTACTACAGTTAGGAAAAAAAACATAGTATTTGTATCTGATTTATAACTTAGAAAGCTATAATAAACACTTAACTGCTGCTGTACATAAATCAGCCATCCAACAAGGGCATTGAGAAGCCAACGAACACTTCATTCAAACTTAAATAAAAGTCCAAACAAAATATTTAAATTTTTAATGGCTTCCCATTGCTACTCTCCTGTGATTGCTGAGCACTGTTGAAGGTGATAGTAGTGCTTAACAGCACTGACACGGTGAGAACAACTGTTAAGCACCTTTCTGATGTCACGTATGTAATGCTTCATCCCTCAGATGACATAAAACAAGAAGTTATGTACTCACCATAACGTTCGATGTATGTAGTCCATCTCGCCTCACATTCTTACCCGTGGGTTTGGAGCCGAATATCGGCTCCGACTCGGCCGATTTTTACTAGCTCAAAGTCTCTCATTGGCTGGGCTAAAAGAGTATCTCATGGTGCACTGCTCCATATCCCCAGATCTAGTTTGCTGCGAAACAACATATGTACTCCATACACACCTCACATCCATATAAACAATGACTAATCAAAGGGACTCTGCGGGTGACAACCTATCCTCCAGGCAGGAGGAAGGTGGGAGGGTAAGTAAGAATGTGAGGCGAGATGGACATACATCGAACGTTATGGTGAGTACATAACTTCTTGATGTTATGTAGTCCTATCTCGCCTACATTCTTACCCATGGGACAGCGTCCCTAGCACCTACATCCTGGGTGGCTCATAGGAAAATACTCCTGAGAACTGTGGAGCCAAAGGAAGATCGGCCCCTGGAGACCACATCCAATTTGTAATGAGAAACAAAGGTGTGAGGAGAAGCCCAAGTAGCTGCAGTACATATATCATCCATTGACAATTTAGCTTGATAGGCTGTGGATGTGGAAACAGCCTGCGTAGAATGTGCCTCGACTGGAAATGGCAAATTTTTACCTCCTGCCTAATAGATGAAAGAGATACAACTGGCTATCCATCTAGACAGCGTAACCTTGGATACCGGAGAACCCAATTGGTTTTCCGAAAAGGAGACAAAGAGTTGGTCAGACTTCCGGATATCTTTTGTCTGGTGTAGATAGAAGTGTAATTGTCTAGGTACATCCAATTGGTGAAATCTAAATTCTGCCTTGTTAGAGAAGTGGGGGAAGAACATTGGCAGCTCAATGGACTGGTTCATGTTAGACACGGAAGCCACTTTAGGAAGGAACAATGGGTTTGGTCTAAGAGAGACCCTATCTTTGTGGAAGATCAAATAAAGGGGACCCGCCCATGCTGAAGTGATTGCTATTAAGAATGCTGTTTTCCATGTTAAGAACTTTAATTCACATGTAGCTGCAGGTTCAAATGGTGGTAGAGTAAGAGCTTGAAGAATAAAATTGAGATCCCAGGGCATGACAGGTTCGGACACTGGCGGACGAAGCAACAGGGTACCTGTAAGGAATGCTTTGCATAGTCTGTGTGCCATAGGAATAGGTTAATTAGCTACGTGGAAATTAGATATCGCCGCCAGCTGAACTTTGATGGTGGCTGATGCGGACCCCTGATAGAACAGCATAGACAAGAACTCCAGAACTGAATCTATTGGAGCTGTGTAAGGATCAATACCTCTAGTATGAGCCTAGATGGAGAACCTTTTCCATTTGCTAGAGTAAATCTTTCTAGTGGATGGCTTATGGGAGGATGATAATACATGGACCACTTCTGGTGTAAAATTATGACGTCTGACTAGCGATGGAAGTGGAGTAGCCAGGCTGTCAACCGGAGTGTCCTCAGAGAGGGGTGGAACTGTCCCGACATGTGTGTCAGTAAAATCTGGTAGAGGGTCCAGAATCCAAGGAGTGTCCACAACGTATGGTTGAAGAAAGGGGAACCATACTTGACGAGGCCAGTGTGGGGCAATCAGAATCATTCTGCTTCCCAAGGATTGCGCTTTCTGAATTACCCTTGAGAGAAGGGGAAACGAAGGGAAAGCATAAAGCAGACCGGAGGGCCAATCATGAACCAGAGCGTCCCTGGGTGATTCCCCCTGTGGGGGGATCAGCGTGAAGTAGTTGCTGCATTTCGCATTGAGAGGGCTGGCAAAAAGGTCGCAGCAAGGCTGACCTCATCTGCAACCAGGCGATTCAGGGACCACTCATAAGGCATAAGTATTGCTCTGCTTAGCCTGTCCGCTATTACATTGGACTTCCCCGGAATGTGCGTTGCCACCAGAAACCGCTGGGAAGCTATTGCCCAATGCCACACTCGCATAGCCTCTCTGCATAGGGGGTAAGAATAGATTGTAGTGTGACCATACGGAATTTGGACTTGTGTACATAATTGTTGAGTTGACTGAGATCTAGTATAGGTCTCAGGTCCCCTGTTCTTTTCGGCACCAAAAAGAATCTTGAGTAAGTCCCTAATCCGATTTGGTCTGAGGGGACTGGTTGGATGGCTCCTTTTTCTAGCAGCTGAGAGACCTCTGAGGCTGCTTGATCCCTTTGACTGGGTGGAACATCTGGGATTTTTCTTATTGGCGGGGGTATTGAAGAAAATGGGATGAGGTAACCTCCGGAAATTATCCTTAATACCCATCGGTCCTGGGTGATGCTCTCCCAGGCTTCCTGATATAAGGAGATTCGACCCCTGACTGGCTCCGGATAAGCGCAGCTGGGCACACCCTCAGGAATGAGAGTATGGAGAGCCATGGAAGGAGTTGCGGGGGCCCCCTCTGCCTCTGTGGCGATGTCTCCCTGAGTAACCCCCCCTCCCCTGCCTCTGGAGGGAGGTTCACCTTGTGCAGCAGGAAAAAAACCTCTGTGATTTCTTGAACCACATCCCCCCCCCCCCCCCGCTGGGCCTTGGGATAAGGCCTAGCAGGAAGGGAAAAACGGACCCCTACAGCAGACAGGGTCTTTCCCTCTTGCTCGCACCTGGTGAGGGTGTCTTTCACTTTGGTCCCAAACAAGGAGGAACCGTCAAATGGGGCATCAGTGAAGGAAGACTTGAAGGCCTCCGCGAAGTGACACAGGCGCAGCCAGGCTTGCCTTCTAAGAGCGACCCCTGAGCTCACTGCCCTACTCGCTCCCTCGGCCGCATACGAGATGAGCCGCATGGACGAGTTAGCGATGGAGTTGAGGGTAGAAACCTGTGCGTTAACCGTCTGAGCCACCGCCTCAGGTATGTTACCCGCAAGAGTATCTCCCAATTCTTTGAGGAGATCTCTCTGGAGCCGAGTGAAGTGAGACAAATAATTCAGCGACCGTAAAGTGAAGGTTGCTGAAGACAGGGTACACTTCCCGTACCGGTCCATGGTCCTAGACTCCTTGTTAGGAGGATGGACGGATGAGGAAGACTCTGCAACTTCCTTCTGGGTGGCTGCCGCCACCACCATGGAATCTATCGGGACTCCTTTTGACAGAAACTCTCTTCCCTGGGGTGCGGACAGGAATTTGTTGGGAAGCCTGGGCATGGGCTCCACAGAATCAGGGTTTTCCCACACTCTTCGACAAATGAGGTCAAGAAGTTCGTCGAAGGGTGGAGACACCCAGGAGGAGGAGGAAGGTTGAGCGCCAAAAGCCTTAAGGAATACTGACTCCTCCTTGGAAGGAGTTTTGGAAGGCCAGCCTCCTCTGTTTCAGTATCTCCAGGATATCAGAGAAGGAAACATCATCAGAGGAAGATTTGGTGGACCCTTCCGATTCCTCAAGGTCACTATCGGAGGTGAGACACTCATCCTGGGAGTCTATGTGCTTCCTCTTGCACAATTTCTTTCTAGGAGGCTCCTCAGGCACGGACTCTGGGAGACCCTCAGAAAGTTGGGGACCACTCATGGGGGTATCCTTAGGGCCTGGCGCTCTACTGTCCATGGATAGATGGGTGTCAGAGCCTCCCGCCGGGGTGGTGGGGTGATGTAGCTGACTATCTTGCCAGCGGGCTCCGCATGGCCTCGAAGGCAGGTGCCCCCAAGTCCAAGGGCCGACCGGTCTCCGAGGCCACGACCAGGATCCCCCAAGCCGAAGCACCGAGTGGGAGACTCGGAACCGACAGCTGTTCCGAAACAGCCCCCTCAGGCCCGACCGAAGAGACCAGAGTCTTGAACTCTGTGGACGTAACCGACATGGTCATAGCCGATGTCGGCACTGATAGACCCAAAGGGGGTATCGGAGCCGGCTCAGGAACATCACTCGGAGCGGAGCATACCGGCTCCAACGACAAGGATGTGCTCAGAGGAGGAATCATCGAAACGGTCATAGGAACTGGCTCCGGAGCAGAGTGGGTCGGAGCCGAGAACAATTTGGCCAACACCGGCAACTGCTGGAGCCTCTGCACTACCCTATCAACATCCAAATCAGAAAGCCTGGAGGATTTGGAGGAGAGCGATGGAGATTGGGAACTCTTGTCTGGTGAAGTATGTCTTATGCTGGGCGACTGTCTCCGAATGGGTTCAAGAATAATAGGGGCCGACGCTGATTCAGTTAACACTGATACCTCCTGCGGCCCCGAGGACAGTGGCGCCGAGGAGGTAGAGTCCAAAACAGTAATCTTCTCCTGAGGCTCCGAAGTGGCAGATGGAGCCGGAGACCTTTTCTTAGACTTGGAAGCTTTAGACTTTGACTGAGTACTAGAAGCCGAATCTATAGCTTCCTCAAATGATGGTTTCAGAAGTCCCTTTAATATCAATTTATTTTTTCTCTCCTGGAGCACCCTAGGACTGAACGCGTGGCAAAAGCTACACGACTCCTGTAAATGGATGGCTCCCAAGCCGAGGCAGTAGACACACACAGAGTGTCCATCCGTGATGGACATTTTATATCCACATTTGGAACATTTCTTAAAGCCAGAAGGCTTATGCTCCTTCTGATCCTTGGACATCTTATAATTAACGCTAGTGAAACACCTAGATGCAACTCACAAAAAGGGCGGGAAAAAACACACAATTTAGAACACCAGAAAAACTGTACTAAGCACACTCTGAGAACCTCTAACTGAAACGGTTCACACACAATTTAGACACACCAGAAAAACAGTACTAGACACACAGTAAGAACCACTAACTGAAACGGTTCCTCTAGGGATTACACAGGAAAAAACCCAATGACCAAAGGTTTATCCAACAACAGAGGGGAGGACTAGGTCCTCTAACTAAAACGGGCCTAGCCCGCTGGAACAGTCAGGGATACCAAAAAACAACTATCACACTCAAGCACTGAAAACATGCACACAATTTTAGCGATCAGCAACAAGAATAGCTATTAAAATAGCTTTTGAGTCTGAACTAACAACTTTCTCAAAGAGAAATAGCAAAAAGAAGTTATTTAGCCACAGCCAAGCGAGACCACGTCCGAGCTACACAAGCGGCAAACGAGATCTGGGGATATGGAGCAGTGCACCATGGGATACTCTCTTAGCCCAGCCAATGAGAGACTTTGAGCTAGTAAAAATCATCAGAGTCGGAGCAGATATTCAGCTCCGAACCCACGGGTAAGAATGTAGGCGAGACAGGACTACATAACATCAGAGTTTTTTTTCAATGACAATAAAGAGGCTTGCCAATTTTTAGCTTTTGTTTGCTCTATCTAATATTTAAATGCAAGTTATTAGTCTAACCAGATACACAAATATGTAAAGCAGGGAACCCCTGGGTGAGTGTTAATTCCCCAGTAACACACACCCTGTTTGGCATTATTGCTTGCTTAGATGCTGTGTGAATTCAAGCCACTGCAAACTGTGAAGATGGGGTAGCAGTAAGCAGTGACATGTAAGCTTGTTGCAAATTTAGCAGTTCTATTGCAATCTTGCTCTAATTTGTAAGGAAGGTAAGAATGCAGGTTAGTGAAAATATGCACACACCACAGAAGGGATGGATGGAGATATCCTAAAGCATTACAAAGTTGAGAACCAAGGTTAAAAAAAGGCCCTAATCCAATAAAGATATCTAAATACCAGATCTGCCAAAGGTAGTACAGTGCTTACATGCTTACCAAATTTCAGTTGATTACCAGTGGTCAATCTAAGCCATTTGGTGGAACAAACTACTTACATAACAGCATGATTAAAAAAGAATGTCTAGAGAGAACTTAAGATCTGCAAATTATTCTTTGGACTCTTGCAGTTAAAAAGCATTGATTTAGTTTTGTTAATGTAGAGACAAGCCAGATTATTTATTAACATGGTTCTTTCACACTATGTTTAGTATGCTTACTGCCATTACAGCAATTAACAGATAAATTGTGGTAATGACAGGCAGCACACAAAGAAATGGCAAAATTACTGAATTCACAGCTAAACACATAGTATACCACTATGTACTATGTGCTCTGATGACAGACAAAATTGTGTGGAACAACAACAAAGCACTGAGCGACAGGGAAACCATGATGTGCAAGGTATGTCCATGTCTTACACATCTTAATAGGTGTTCCCTGCTGCACTTTGCTTTAATGTCATATCACTGAGTGAGTTATGAAAACTTTCAGCAATCAGGTCTGATTAAAGAACAGAGCAAATATGCTACGGGGATAATGCTGTTGTGGGAGTAGGGATGTATGACTGTAGGTACACAGGTTCATAGGTTGTTACAAGGCAACTGATTGGTAGATTCATAGATTAGTACTAAGCTAACTGCCCTCATGGACCATTTTGAGCCTAGCCAATTACCCACTATGAGAATCAAACCCTACACCTTGTGTTGCTAAGGTAAACACCTTAACCATTACACCACCCTCCCACCATGTTTGTAGAACACTTGTAGCATGGCCACTGCAATTCCCACTGTTACCTATTTCCTTCTTTGAGGGTTTATTGGGGGATACTGGAGATGTTTTTGTGTATTTAGATAACACACTTCTATAAATCAAAAATGCAGTTAGGCATTTGGGTTGTTATCTCCGTCTCTTTTTAGCATCACTTACCAAACAGGATCTACCTTTCACAAAGCCAAACTAATTTGACTCATGAATACCAATGTCCATGTTTATGAGGTGCATAGTGATGTGACTCATTATCCTGCAGATAAGGCATGTGAGGCTTTTGGGTCTACAGTTACCAGGACAAGTGGTGGGTCATCCCTTGTGTAGGAGGGGGACCTCTGCAATTCTCCAAATCTCAGGCATAACACCAAACTAGAAACTGAGTATGAACTGGTTATAGAGTGGAGTCAGTACAACAATGCTTCATACCAGCACAATGTTAGGCTGCACTAAGCTAGTACTTTTCACCTTTGAGAGAGCATTTGGGACTTGTTTATCAGTGATATCTGGAGTAGGGCAAGACAACAAGGGGTCAAGCATATGTAGGCTTGGTGGAGATAGCAGGAGAAGTTTGAACTATATTTTTCAGTTACTAGGTCAAGTATACATTAAGGGACAAAGTAGGTAGAGTAATTATGCATCAGTTTGGAGCAGTGATGTGTGTTGCTTCAAAAGTTCATGAGATACTTGAAGGACTTGAACATTTTTGACAGAACATTTTGACAAAGAAGGTGATTTTTAATTTCTACTTGGCCTTGGAAGATTTGATTTTGCTTCTAATGTCTTTGTTTAACATTCAATCTTAATTCTAAGGTGTTGAGTTTTCAGTTTGTTACCAAGGGTTAGGAGATTTTCTCTTGCTATAGAGCTCATTTATTCTAAGACTACACAACAGGATTTATTCCTTAACTTGGTACTGCTATTTTTTTTTTTTCAGAAATGTCTCAATACAGGTATTGAGGTGAGAAAATAACTCCTCTATGTATGCAGCAATGTTTGCTGCTGGGTCTTCAAAGGGAGGGGTGACACCTAAAACTCCTCAAGGCATCATATAGTTGAATTAAGTTTGCCTAAGAGAAATTTCTGCAGGTGGTAGGGTTTACGAGTGTTTTGGTCTGGGCTTCAATAGACAGCCACTGCTTGGTGACCGAACCTAAAGAATGAGGATGCAATTGCAGGTGCAGAGTACAATGGTGTTATTGTTTAAAATAATAGGGTCTAATACAGTTCGTCCTCTTGTTTTTGAGCATACAGTCTAGTCAAGTGAGTTTGCATTAAAGAAGTCTCTAAGTGTTGAGCATATCTACTTGCGGTAGGGCAGTTAATTGATGGATAATTGAAATCTCTAAGTATAACAATCTTAGATTCAATAATAAGGAACTCCAGTTTATTTAGATATGCCTCATGAGATGTGGGTGGCAGAGACAAGGCTCTTAATGTTGACCAGGAAGGGTAATAGGTCTTGTTTATATTTACTAGGAAGTGAAGGAGTTTGTTGTCATTATCTGGCTGCATAAGCCTAAAATTAAGGTTGTGGAGCAATACAGATACACCATCAGCAAATAAAGAGGGCCCTTTAGTACATGATCTGATCACAAGAAAAGCACTAAAATCTACAGGGAAAGTGCATTATCACTGCTTTGCAATCATGTTTCAGTAATGTTGCAGATGTCAATAGTTTCTAAGGTTAATAAGGCTTTTTCCTTCTTTTTTAGGCTTCGAGCATTGAGAAACACCACCTATGTACTGTCCTGGAGTGGTCTAGCTAGGTTGTCAGATAAACCAGGTTTACGTTGACTAAACGGGGTACTATGGAGATAAAGTCCTGGTCAGCAAAGTAAAGCTCTGAGGAGAAAGGTGCTGGTCATCACTGATGAAGCAGGCAAAGCAGTCAACCTCCAGACTGATGCACACTGGATCTTCCTAGAATGACACCAGCAACTGAGCTACACCGTTGAAATCAATCATCTTTTCTTTACACTCTTCTCAGTGACAGGATGCTACTCAAGACACGTTTTATACTAGCCTTGGATGAATACTTAGCCCGTCTCTCTTCATATAGTCCAGGGATGTGGTTCTTAAATCATTCACACCTACATGAATAACAGCCTTGTAGGTGTATCTGCGGTGAAGGAACTTGACAGTTCTATGCATCTGCCACATCCTGGCTCTTCAGAGGCACATCACCAAATTAGAGATTGCGGATGAATAGATCATGGAGTGGGTTAATACAACATTGTATCTTTGCCAATTCTGATGAGTGAAGTATCTGTGTGCCTCACTATGGAGTCACCAGTGACTATGACACTTCCTTATCTCACGAAATTACTACTAGAGATAAGGTCTAAAAGGCCCCTAAACACTAAGCCAGTCAAGCAGTGTAGCAAGAAACACTTTCTTATAGGGTTTTTCCTACTCAGTAAAACAATTTTATTAAAAACTTATGTCCTGATATTTCTGTTCAGCTACATATGCACATGAGAAATAAGAAAAGGGGGGATTTGTGTGGTCTGATGCAGTGCACTGCACTAAGTACAGGTATGCAGGTTAGTCACATTAACATATGCAGCTGTGACCAGACCGTACACAGTTGTTTTGTTTCTGAATCATGTATAGTCTTGGGAGGAGTGGTCAGTTACATGTGCTCTTTGTGTACACAGCATTGTGGCTACACAAGGACAGGCAAGCTCATGCTCGCTATCGTGTTTCTGAATTTTGTACAATCCTGGGGGCGGGGGGTTATTTGCATGTGCACTTTGTGCAACAAGCACTGTGGATAAATAATAGTGTACGACTACATACAAGGTTTTACCCCATTGTGTACCAATCTTCAAGAAAAACACAGTGTACTGGTATGTTGGTATACTGCAAACTACTTCATGGAATACAGTGTTTACGAATCCTGTCCAAACAATTAAGCAAATACTGTATAGAAACAAATGTGCTCTGCAGCTCAGAGTTAATGATACAGATGGTATAACCCACAAGGAAGATGGCAGAATCACCAGCTTACTGAACCAATTTCCACCACTAAAGAGCTCCATCACTTTTGTTAACAAATACAGTAAAGACTAATGGACCAAGCACTAAATCCTGTGGAACACCTATGGTCACAGGTAGGGGAAGAAAGACTGGAACATCCCATATGACAGACTGTACTTTATCTTCAAAGCAACCAGTAAGCCATCTAAAGGTATGTTGGAAGAACCCATATGAAGTTAGAATTTCCAGGAGGAGGTAATGCATGACCATACCTTCATGCCTTAAGAGAGGTAGAAAAACAGTGATCCAACGATCTTGCTATAGATCAGATGCGGACAAACATTCTCAATGGCATGAAGCAGAGGTCAGACATTCTTTTTAAAAAAAAAAAAAACACTTTCATTAAATTATTAAGTAAGAGACAGGCAAACAAACATTATCAGAAAAGAAATAAAACCACATTCACATTTTTTTCCATTTGCATACAATACACATCACATAGATTTCCTTCTTCGCAACTACCATCAGTCCAACAAACTGCTGAATTCCTGCCTTCCCTCAAACCTTACTCCTCCTCCTGAACATTATTCTACATGTACTGTTCCTACAATTTACATATATTTCTATGTAATTTGCTCTTTCCCTTTTCTAGAGATCCCTCTTCCAGTTCCTTTACCTCTTTTATAATATTCAATACTTTAAATACAGATGTTTAGGCTCTGATTTCCATTTTCTAATAATTGCTTTTTTTGGCAGCAGTAGAATTAAACTTAATAAAGCTTTACTATATCTATGTAACTCAGATCCTGTGTCCTAACTAAAAAAAATTTTCTCAGTTACAGACATTTCCTCAGCCAATATTTCAAAGTACTCTAAGGAATTTTAAAAATCTGCCAACTCATTACACACCTAAAACATATGTTCCCAGTTATCTTTTTTCCCCCATCACAGCAGCAACATTTGTCATCAACCTGAGGAAAAATTCTTTGAAGTCTGCTTGGGGTATTAAAAACATCTATGCAAACAATTCCAAAAAAAAAATCCTAAATTTTCTGGATTTTGTTGCATACTTGGGAGTTGTACACAAGTCCTCCCATTGCTCTCTCGTAATTTGCTTTTTCAGTCTCTCTTCCCAATAATTTCATACCTTCTTTCATTGATTCTTATAGTCATTATGCAATATTTTATATGCCCTACTAATTATCCCCTTTTCAACAGCAGTTTCTGTTAAAAAATTAACTAAAAACACACTACCAGAGCAAGTCTTTCACCACAGATTCTGATATCCTTTTCTCTTTCCATATATTCTGATATCAATCCTTGGTAGGAAAGGCAATCTCTAGCTTGCAGTCCAAACATTTTCTTGGACTCATCCCACTCTAGTTGTTTGCTCCCAATACCTTGGTTCCTTTGCCGGTTTTATCCAGTAAATTCCAGTCCCCTCATTTTCTGTACACCTACCTGCAGTCATCCCGACTGGCAAAATCTCCTTTCACCGCTCTCATGTTAGCTTAGTTCTTACAATACTTTCTGTTACTTTATGAATATATATACTGTATATGGCTGTCAACATCCTTCTTAAGGATATGCTTCCAAAATCCTACTCTCTCTAATTCTTGAACCCCTTCCAGGCTTCATGACCATTTCATTCCATTCTGAATTATAACCTTCTGCTTGTGCTATGCATATGAACCTTAACTGTGTGGATCTATAATATCACTTCAAATCAAGTAATCCTAAACCACCTTGTCCTACTGGAAGGATCAACTTATCCCATGGAACTCATGCCGTGTTCCACACCCACATAAACTCCTTCAACTCTATTACTGTCCACAATTTCTCCTCTAATTGATAAAAATGCGTCTGATTCCTATATAAAAACTAAAGGGACTAAAAACATTTTCCCTGCTTATCTTACTATCCATATCCATAAACAAGAGCTTCCACTTTCTCAGTTTTTGTATTATCTTTTTAGTCACTTCCAACATACCTTTCACTGCTATAACAGAATCTGTTTCTAATCCATACTCCTAAATACTTCATCTTGCGTCCCCCATAAATATGGGGATTGCTGAACCAATTTGTGTGTGTGTGTGTGTGTGTGTGTAATACATATAATTTACGGCTATAGCCTTTAATTTACCTTTGACAATTTTATATCCTGAAAAGACATGAAACTGTCTCAAAATGTTCCTCAACACTAAGATGTCCTTTTCAGGATTTATCACGAACAAATATCATCTGCAAATAAAGCCCACCTTTCTTGATTTCATACTGATAATATCCCTGCATTTTAGAGTCCCTTATTTTCTTTGTCGATGGCACTAAATATAAAGCAAACAACAAAGGGGAAAAAGGACACCCTTGCCTGGTTCCTCTGTTCAGATACAACTTAAGAGAGCAGAACCCTCCCTCTTGAATTCTTACCTCCGATCTGCCATAAATCCTCCTAAGTAACCTTACTATTGTAGCAGGGAATGCAAATGCTTCAATTGTCCTAATCAAAATCCCAGCTTACTCTGTTGAATGCTTTCTCTGAATCAACAAGAACAGTGGTATTTTCTTATATTCTGCTTTCCTCTAGATCATCATTGTTCTATTAATGTTGTCAAATGTTTGTTCTCCTCTTCACAAAACCACAATGAGCCACATCTATCAATTCTGGCAACATCCATAGGTAGGTACCAGGCTATTGGCCCTAGGGCCTATATAAGCCTAGCCAAAGGTACCCTGGCTTTCGCCACCCAAGAAAATTATTTTCCTGGGCCACTGTCGAGCAGAGCCACAGAAGTGATCCCCGGGGTGAATTTCCTATCTCCCATCCAATCATCAAGATTTTTCTTGAAGAGCGCTAATGAGGAGCTTTGTTTGAATATAGATAGGTAGTTTGTTCCAGAGTATGGGAAGTCTCTGGGACAGGAATCTATCCCTCCAGCATGTTCTGTTTATTGTGGTGACAAGGGTGTAGCTCGTAGGGATTGGGATTTCTTTAAGTGGAGCATGTCTAAAAGCTCTGGGTTTGACATAGCTTTGTGTGTTAGGCAGAGATTGCCTCTGAGTAGGCGATATGCAATGGAGTAAAGCTGCAGTTTTTTGAGACGGTCTGCATAGGGCATCTGTTTGAGGCTGGTAATCATCTTTGTGAGGTATTTCTGTGGCCTTTCCAGTTGTTGTAGATGTCTTGTGAGCTACATACCAAAAGGGGCATTGTACTCTATAATGGGTCTAATGAGTGACGAGTAGAGGGGAACAATGACCTCTTTTTTTCCTGGATGAGAAACCTTTTGTGATGAGGTATGCCACGTAAAAGGATTTCCTGACTACTGTGGCGATGTGATTATCAAGAGAGAGACTACTGTCCACCTGTGTCCCAAGGTCTCTTATCACACTTTCAGTGTTAAGTAGACTACCGCCTATGTGGTAGTTCATGGGTACTGAGTTTTTACCAAAAGGGATGACAATGCACTTTTTGGCACTGAGCTTGAGGCCATGGCTTTGACACCAGGCATCTGTCTCAGCGAGGCCCTTTTGTAGCATGTCCACATCTTTTGGAGTTTTGATTATGGCTCCTAGTTTGCAGTCATCTCCGTACTTCGTTAGCCAAAGACCTTCTGTGTTGGCCTGTACTTCAGAGAAGTAGATACCAAACAGGAGAGGACCCAGGACTGAACCCTGTGGTACTCCACTTGTCACTGGTCTGAAGTTGGATTTGGAGTCTGCTACTTTCACAGTGTGGGTTCTGTCCGTGAACCAGTTGGCAACCCATCTTGTGACATAGGGACTTATACCTAGTTTAGTGAGTTTATCTATAATTCCAGAGTGGGGGATGGTGTCAAAAGCCTTGGCGAGATCTAGATAGGCTGTGTGATCCACCTTACCCTCATCTACAGCTTTGGTGACTGCTTCAAAGAAGTCTATCAGGTTTAGGAGACATGATTTGCCTTTTACAAACCCGAACTGGGTGGGGTCTTGAGTTTGGAGATTACCAATGTCATTGTTTATAAGTTCCGTGATGATACATTCCACAGCCTTCCAGACCAGGCTCGTTAGGCTAATGGGGTGGTAGTTTCCAGGGTCTGTGGTGGCTCCCCCTTTGTGGAGTGGGATAACTGTCGCTGTGCACCATTCAGTGGGCACATAGTCTGAGGTGAGGCTATGATTGAACATGGTACTTAGTTGGGGTGCCAGTTCATTCTGTAGTTCATGTAGAACACAGCCTGGGATGTCGACAGGTCCCATGGATGATGTGTTCTTGGCTTTGGATAGTGTGTTTCTTACCTGTGCAGCCGTGATTACATGAACTTTGCATTCTTCTGGTACAGAGATGGGCCCTTTAGGGGATGACAGGGGGGTAAAGTTAGCGCTGAACCTATCTGCCAGGATGTTCACAATATCAGTTGGTTCTGTATATTTAGTGCCATTGTGCTGTAACTCAGAGCAGATCTGAGTGTTGCCATTGAGATTTTTGACATAGCTGTAGAATGCTTTGTGGTTGTCTTTAGAGTCAGTGGCAATTTTGTTTTCATAACTAGCTTTGGAGGATTTTATGAGGGATCTCAGCTTCTTACTGAGGCTGACCAGGGAGTGTCTCCAATCATGGGATTTTACTATTTTTTGCAACAGTTTCTTTCTTCTGTTGTAGAGTTTGTTTATGGCAGGGGACCACCAGATTGGCTTCCTTTTTTTGGAGGATAGCATCTTGGTTCTGCTAGGGATTGCACGATCCATACACTCATGTAAGTGCTTATAAAGTGCATTTGTGTAGGATTCAGCAGTCATACCTCTATTGTCCATTAGCATGGGTGTCGTGAAGTTTGCCACTTCTGTCTTAAGAAGCGTGAAGTTGGCTTTGGAGAATTTTTTTACTGTGGTTTCCCTAATGCGGGGGGGGGGGGATGTGTGGATGTCTAGGGTGATTAGCTTGTGGTCGGATCTGACCAACGAGGAATTGACCTCCGGTGTGGAGCACCGGTTGCCCATGTTGGTAATAATCAGGTCTAGGATATTGTTGCCCCTGGTGGGGGTGTGGATAAGTTGATCCATGGCATTGGAATTTATGAATTCCAGAAAACGTTGAGCACAAGAGTTGGTACATGAGTAGTTTTCCCAGTTAATGGTAGGGTAGTTGAAATCGCCCATTATTAGGGCGTTAGGTTTTACCCTAATATTTTCCAATGTATTAAGAAATGAGGAGTGGGAATCCTGGGGCATGGTGGGGGATCTGTAGCAAGCTACAATTTGGATTGCGGTCTTGCCCAGAATTAGTTGCACTTGGATAATCTCTGATAAATTATGCTGAGCAACTAGCCTGGAGGTGTGGATATCCTTAATGAATATGGACACGCCTCTGCCTTTAGTGTTTCGGTCCAGGTTAGGTGGCCGAAAGGTGTGGTATGAATTATAGCCTGGTAATGCAGGGGTACTCTGGAGCCTTGAACCAGGCCTCTGTCACTGCACAGATGTCGATGTTCTCCATTTTAAGGAGTGCATCGAGTGAGTGCATTTTGAGGTTTAGACTTCTAGCACTGAGTAGCAATACCCTCAGATTCTTCTTGCCTGTACCTGTTAGGGTGGTAAATTTGTCATTTGAACCTTGCCTAAAAAAGGCACTACGGGGTGGCTAGAGCCTTAGCCAGTATCCGGAATCCCAGTAGCGACAGGTGCAGGCCATCTCTGGCAAAGCATCGTGGTTTGTCGATCATGTCATCCCAGGCAAACAGATACTGGATCCCCTTAGAATGACACCAGAAGCTTAGATGCTTGCCATTCTTTTAGCTAGTATAGCCATAAACACTTATATCATGCTTTAAATTTGAATACGAGTCCATATGAAGCAGGGTCTGATGGGTCTCTACAGTCTATGTAAATGCCAATAGTTTTCTTTGCAAAATGTTGATGTTTCCTTCCTTTTAATGCAGTGTTACACAAAATCTTCCAGATCTTTATCATTTTCTTCCCTCCTGACTTCCACAGAAATACCATCTGTTACAAGAGACTTTTCTGAAGACTGATTACACATCAGCATTTTTATCTCATCTCATTCTATCTAAACTTTAGTTGTTCAGCCTGGTCTACCTCTTCTTCCATAAATATTTCTTTTTGTGCCATTTTTACTACCATATTTCTCTGCTTTATACAAAATTTCAGAAAAATTCTTAAGTATCTCTAATACCTCTACAAGATCTATGGTTATTTTTCTTTTTACAGGCTCCCTAAGTTTGGTGGCAACCCTTTCTACTTTCTGTGGTCTAAGCAGTTGTGCTAAAAGTTTTTGTGCTCTGCTGGAGTTATTATCAAAAAATAGTTGCTTAACAGCAATCTTTCTAAACTTATGCATATTATCCAAATATTCCCTTATCTTTACTTGAGCAATCTGCATTTGTACCTGTTCTTGTTCTGTGAGATCCCCCTTATTCTGCAGTACTTTAACCTTTGTCAGCCCCTCCAAGTAATTCTTATTACTTTTTGACCACATCTTTTTCTCTTATTGCTACTCTATTTTCATTTTATCCCACTCACTAGCTAGAAATTCTGAAGATATTTCTATCTTCCCTACTAACCCCTGAATAATTCACACTGCCCATTCCTTAAAACCCTCTCTTTTAAACAGCTAGGAGGGAAATGCCAGTGTCTTATTTTTACTTCATCACCTTGCATTTTTATCTGTGCATGATCTGACACAGTCAATGGATGTCAGTCGAAGGTTTCAAATAAATGCAGATGTTCCACTGGATTTCTTTCTAGTGTAGCCCAGTTATTGTACCTTGGGGAACAATATGTAAATTTTGTTTCGTGTTCTTACTACTGCATTCACATTTTCATACATTTCTTCAGAAATCTACCCTCTTTTGTTATATTTTCCAGTCTAAGTCCCCCTGATACATCCTCACTATTGCAAATTAAGTTCTAGTCCCCACCTATAAGTAATATTTCCTGCTGAATGCTGATTATTTCTACCAAAAAATTCTAAAGCTCCATAATAGCAGTTTTTGCCAAAATATAAATATATGCCAGCGTAATCCTCCTCCCTTGCCAACAGCTTACTTACTACAAAAAAAATTACCATTATTGTCTTTTTTCACTATTGTAGCTGCTCTAGCAATTACAATTACTACTCTTTTCTTCTGTCCCTGAAATTCAACTGAATATCCATCCTGAAATCCTCTCTGTGTAACATACTCATTTCTTTTCAAATGCATCCTCTGTAGAATTTGCACTCTACACATAATATAATCCAAAGCTCTTTCTTTTTTTTTTGTCTACACCTATAAGGCCATTTAAGTTCCAAGATAATATGGACAGAGTAGCCATTCTGAAAAAAAGCTACGGTTCTTAGTATTATACATGTCAGTTTTTTGAATGTGCATTTCCAACTTTTGTGCTACATGCATACACTGATGTCTGGCAGGCTGATCTTTTACACAGTTTCTTCTTCTCTTCTACATTTGAACCTATGCCACATCTTCTTAGACTTTTTTGTTTTAATGAAAACCCACAATCAAAAAACTATAAAGTTTCACAATGTCTCAATCTCCAGACATATAAAACTATGTACATCTGCAAAAAAATGAAGTTTAACCCTCCAGATAGGAACGACATACCCAAACCAACAACTGCATCCATATGCATTACCTAACCTAAAATTACGGTTACCCATGCGAAAATACATGCTACACCATGTGTTCCCACTTACACTGACTGCTGTTTGTTATTTTCTCACCTCTGTTCCCCTTCCATGTGTGAAAAACAGCTTGCATGCTTTCAGAAAACATTAACTTTTAGCTCTAAGAAAAACTGCACTGGCTATCTATCCATATACAACTAAATTGTACATTGTTCTATTAAATGCATTAAGGCTGCTAGATAGATTTCTCTCTCTTACTTTATTACCATCATTTTAAACTTTATTTTTCACTGAACTGCTTGCCACTGTACATTTAATGCTTGCATTTTCCTCAGCAAAGAATGTTCAGAACTCACAAGATGAATTGCTTGCACCTGTGGACAGCTGGTGTCCATGTAAAAGTAGTCAGCAATGAATCTTTGTAAACTTCACTCAGAAAAGAATATACAACTGTCTTCAGATGCAGATTTCTTGACTCTCTCTGAACATTTGCCAAGGGGAAAAAGCTAGCTAATATCTTGGCAGATGTAAGAAACTTAGCATTCTTCATGGCCTTCATCATTTTGTCTTATTTTTCAAACCCACTTGCTTACAAAAACTCTTGTTCATAGTTCAAGCCAAGGGCATTGATCTAGAGATTCCTTCATGTAAAAATGAAAATAATACCTTAATTGTACATATAAGATATAATCTGTAACTTTTACAGCCCTACCCTAGCAGCCCAAGATCATATATTAACATTAAACTTTCCTTTCTCCAGCCTTTCTTCTATTCTTACACTGCAAAGCCTATGTTTCGTAGAGGTAAAAAAATGCTTGCTTACTTTAATATCTTTAACACATACAAGAGCCTCTGAAAAGACTCACCCAAACATTTAAAATATCCCTGACTATACATTACATAAAACTGCTATAAATAACATGCAGTTTACATCATGGCATGTTTTATATAAAACTAATAAGAGCAAATTGTTTTTACTTGCACTTTTTTCCTTTTTAGCATCCTTCTAAGCATTAATGACAAAGAGGGGTAATATGCTTTACAGTCAACAAAAGTATATATGTTCTCAACCACTTTTTCTTCCAAAGCCATGCTAAACAAGTGTGACTGACTTTTTTATAGTCTCCCATTTGTTCCCTATTTTCAATGTTGCTGGTTTTCTTCCTGTTCATCTCAATCTCCCAACACCAGACTCTGGTTCAAGTCTAAGGTACTCCTGATTCTTCCAGGCAATTCCTGTGTTTTATTCTGTCTCTAAACCATTTTTCTTTGGAACACTGGAACATGTTTCACTGTCACAAGTAAGCAACTGCACTGGTATACCACAGTATCTCAAAGAACCTTATTGTCAGAAGAATGAGAGGCAGATGCTCCTCCTGTTTGATGACTCTCTTTTTTTTTTTGTTGGATAAACCCCTTATTTACTTCCTCCGTAGCTTGCTCTGCATCAAAAATTTCTTTGATCCTACAGGAAAAATATAATATTCTGAAGACAGTTGGGTACAACAGCTTGAACCTCACACCTGCCTGTTGACATTCCTTGATTGCTCTGATAAAATTGCTTCTACTCTGCCTGGTGTACAGTGAATAATCATTTTCCACTACCACACTGCTGTTTCTAATTTTTAATTATTTTCCCTTCTTTTGTAGTTTTGTCAGGATCAGCTCTTTCTGCTGGTATGATTATATCTATCCTAAAAGAGGTCTTGGCTGCTTTCTCATTGCCAGGTTTGAAGCATACACTCAATGTGTCCTTTCAATTAACAAATCCTACTGTGGTATACCAGTCCAGTTGCTTACTTGTGACTTCATAAAATTAATACAGTCTGTCCCTTCCAGTTTCTCTGGTACAGCAGAAAACCTCTTGTTTTCTCTGTGCACACTGTCTTACTCCATCCATTTTTGACACAGCTTTTCTTGACAAGTCTCCTACTCATCCAGCCTTTTCTTTATTTCAACCTCTGATTTTTCACAGTTTTATTGGTTCATCTGAATAGCTAGTTAAAGCTTCTTCTATTTTTCCAGGCTTTTGTTATTGAGTTGATGTACTCCTTCACTATTTCATTTAATTTAATCACCTCTGAGTACATTTGATTTATTTTTCCTCTAAATTACTGGAGGCCACCTCCTGTACTAGTGCTGAAGCTTGAACTTCTTTTTTGCTGAACTGCATGATTCTTCTTGGTCAGTGTTTTCTTTTATTTTCTGGTTGATTTAAATTTCTTCTTTGCTGGCATCCTGGCAGTGTGCTCACTATCCAATAACTGAATTTTAGTCAAGCTGACACCATTACTGGCTCTTGCTTCACAATGGGAGAGCTGACATTAAGCTGTTGATCAGCGTGGGGCCATCTTGGAATTCCCAAGGGCACACATTGTTAAATGCATCATGCAAAGCTGTTGTGTGTGTCATGATTAGGTCTAAAAACAAACCCCCAAAGGTATGAAATTATGATTAACAAGGTGTTGAATAAACAAAGCATCTACACCTTTTCCAGAATTTCCAAGGAAGGGAACAAAAAGAAAATATAGTTAACAATTGCCGAGATCAACTGAACAACCCCCTTAATAAAGGGGTAACCATAGGGGCCTTTTTCGGCATTGTAGGCAGCTTTTCTTTCATGACTAAGAAGCTAATTAGTACAAACACAAGGTAGGTTATGGACTTTGCTGCAACCTTCAAGAATTCCAAACGTAATTTATCAATGGACGCGTTACAGTTTGCAAGGGAATTTGTGTTTCACATAGAGGGTGACAATCTGAAATATAACAGAACATTGTTATTAAGACCATGGAAAACTAGTGTGCTGACAGCTATTAGTGGCAATTCAGTGAAATCATTCCATAAATAGTCCTAACTGTTAAGTTAAGGAAATGGAAAAGTGGTGGGCATATGGTCAGGATTCAGGAACTGCTCAGTGATAGTCCAAACTGTTCATGGTTTTTGAGAGCTTTTACTGTTGATTCAGAAAACAGTTTAGTTTGATAGAAAATAAAGAGGATTAAACTCACAAAAATCAGTGGAGGCCAGCAAGTAACTTTGTTTGGTGGTAAATGGCTTACAGATGGTCTCTATATGACACTATGGTTTAAATTTATGTAGTCATTCATGGCAATCTGTTGTGTGTGTTGTCAATATGACAGTTACCAGGGATGGCTGACTTCCCAAAGGATACCATTATGCATTTCTTGGTATAAAGTTTTAGTCAATGGCTCCGACGCCAGTTATTTGACCCCTTTTTGGAGAACATTGGTGTTGGGGGTGGGGGGAATTCTATACCTGATCCTAATTTACAATATGCAAATTTGGTCAGCCAGAGGCTGTTGACATTGGTCTTGACTTCAGAGAAGTAGTTATCAAAAAGGAGCAGTTTTAGGACCAATTCCTGAGGGACTCTACTCGTTACTGGCCTCTTTGTAAAAGTGGATTCCCCAATTCTAATTTACTGGGTCCTTTCTGTGAGTCAAATGGCTATCTACATGGTGACAAAAGGGTTTTATACATAACTTCTTGAGTTTGTCAATAATGAACAAGTGGGGTATTGTGTCAAATGCCTTAGCCAGGTCAAGGGAAGTCCATCAGGATGGGTAGTCTCTTGATGAAAGGTCCAGTGTCTGGAGGCTTCCTATGTCATTACTGATCATCTCAATGACAATTCTGTGACTTTGCATGAGACTAATAATGTTTATGGGTCTGCATTTTCCAAGGTCTGTAGATGGCTCGCCTTTATGCACAGGGATGATGGTTGCAGTTCTCCATTCATGAGGCATGAAACCTGTTTGGAGACAACAGTTAAACAGCGATTCCAAAGGGCCTGGGAAATTTTTGGGGAACATCAATGCAGTGTTCTTGGTCTTAGAGAGCATTCAGCACCTGTTTCCTAGTGACAGTGGGGGGAGTTATGTTTGATGGTATTAACTGAGGGGATATTTGATGATATTCCCTGGGGGAAGGCTGTGGGGGGAGAGGGGTAAAAAGTTAGAGCTGAATTTGTCTGCCAGTTGGTTTGCTATATCTTCTGGTTCAATATAGGATGCTCAATTTAAAATGAGCTCCGCACACAATGGTGTATTGCTTTGGAGGTTGTGGACATAGCTAAATAATGCTTTGGGTGGTCCTTGGCCTGGTAGGACATATTTACCTCAAATCTGGCTTTGGTAGACTTTGACTTCTAATTTGTTTGTTTACTGTGATGAGAGCACTTTTATCCTGCTGGGTGCTACACATCCTACTTTAGCCAGGAGTTCTTTCTTCTGTTATACAGCCTACTGATGTTGTGATTCCATCAGGGAGACTTACTTTTTTTATTTATTTATTTAGCTCTGTACTTATTAACATGCTTGTATAGGGTTTCTGTGAACAGTACTGCACAGGCAGCAGTGCTCTCAGGATTTTTTTGAGGGAGGGCTCAAAACTTTGGCAGATTATCACTTAACAGTAGGAAGTCAGCCTTAGATTAGTTCCTGAACATTCCAGGGTTAGCTGGATTTTTTTATCTTTTTTTATTTTTATTTTTTTTACTACTGCTGCGATAGCATTGTCCCCTCATAGTAATATGCTGTCCGGTTCGATTCTCAGCTACATCGTCTTCTGTGTGGAGACATGCGTGAATGGGCGTACCTTCGTTGAAGGTTGTACGTCAGGGCTGGTAACTCGGCATGTAAAAATCAACTACCAATCATTAGCGGACCGGAGTTCCGCTGTGGCGACCCCTAACCGGGAAAAGCTGAAAGACACAAACAAATTTTTTTTGCTACAAAGGAGACCATTCTTTGGTCTGACCTCACCAGAGAGGATATTGCACTAGGAGGTATGCAGTGCTCTCCCCATATTAGTGACGACTAGATTCAGTATGTTTGCTCCCCTGGTCAGCATACTGATATCTGTTTCAGGGAGTGTGTAATTCAAACTGCAGGAATCTCTGTGGCTGCACGTTTGGTGTTGTACATGATTCCCAGTTAATAATGGAGTAATTAAAGTCACCCATGAATATGGTACAGGGTTGGATGGTGAATGTTTCCAGTAAGCTTGAACATGTTATGGGTTTCATTGGTCATACAGGGAAAACTACAACTTGCAAGTACGTGCTATGTGGTGATTTGAACGTAGAAAAGCTCAAGTACATCATCCTGTTTAGCCAGCCTTGAGGTAGATTTATTTTTCATGTAAAACAAGACACCTCCACCTTTAATTCCAGTCTGTGTAGCAGCTGGTCTAAATGTACAGAAAGCATTATAGATATGCACTGCCAGGGTGCTCTCCTCAGCTTTAAGCTATGTCTCAATGACTGCACAGAAGTCAGCATTCTCCTGGGTGAGGAGAGCTTGTAGGGAGTGCAGTTTCTTGTTTAGACTCCTAGCATTAAGCAGTAACACTTCTACATTTTCCTGGTTTTGATTTGCTATGTCAAGTATTTTTAAGTTTGTCACTGCTTAAAAAAAGCAGTATGGGGGAGGGCAATGTTTTACCTAATATTCAAAAGCCTAGAGGAGAGATGTGTAGACAATCCCTGCCAAAGCAGCATGGTCTGTTGACAATCTCTGTCCATACAGACAAATATTGCACTACCTTAGAATGACACCAGAAACCAAGCCAATTATAAATGTCAGTCATCTTCTGTTCATACTGTGCCATCATCTTTGTAGAAGGTGGAATGCTGATTAATGCTAGACTCATACCAGCCTGGGACACACATTCTGAAAGCTCCACGAGGACTTTCTCTATAGTCTAGGGTGGTATGTCTCAGGTCATTTACAGCCACATGGACTGTGACTCAGTCTTACTGCTACTTGTGGTCCAGTGACTTGCGTGCATGCTTAATTTGGAGGGTATTGGCCCCTGATAAGCAAATGACTGTGACTTTCTCCTTACTCAGCCTGTGCATTCATAGACAGTTACCCTTAGTCCACTATTTTCCATTATCATCAATAGGGACAGCAGTGTGTCTCACAATGCAGTGTCCAACAACCTGAATGTTGGGTTGTGTGGTGGCTTGCCTTATGGGCTTAGAAGATGCTCACCCATTAGATGTGGCTATATGCGTTGATGTGGGTGTTGTTTTGAAGGAATGATCTGGGGCTGCTGAAGGCATATGTTGTGTGCTTCGTCTAGGAGGGCTTTGGTGTTTAGAAAGATAATATTTAAGCACCATAGCATATGTGGGCCTGTGTGTCTCCTACATGTTGTGCCTGAGGAGTGCAGTATATGTACTACTGACATTAGGAGACCTATTATGTGAGTTTTGCCCATAGTGACATTGTATAAATACATCTCTGACATACCTCATCAGTTTGTTTGAGAATTAGCTGGTTGACGGTAAACATGAGGTAATTTCTAAATTGCCTCAGCACACCCATATCCACCAAGCTGGTAATGAGACAATGGGAAAGTTAATATCCATAGCAACAGGCCCTTTTTATTGATTAGACAGTTGTGGTGAGAATATAAAGTCAGAAGTATCAGGTTTGCAACTCTAGTGACATTGCATGTCACTGCCCAAACTAGTTGCCCTGCATGCAACTAGGTATTGGTGAAATTTCAAGAATGCTTTTACAGGAAAAATGTCAACTCAAGGTGCCTGCATCTACACAGTGCACTGCCAAAAACACCCGAGAGGGAAACTACTATAGCAGACCCTAATGAATTTATAGATGGAGTCTTTAGGGATAGTCCGAAGTTAGGTTATGCAGTAGTTAATCAAGCATTACTTACTGAAAAGAATGAATTAGCTTTGTGAAGAATGATGAATAATGGGGATTCACCTTATTGGCCACTATCTGGCTACTACTAGTGCTGGTTTTACCATAGTTTCATGCTGGTGGGATACAATGCTTCTTTGCTTCTTCTCTCACCAAAAGCAAAACAGTAATACTAACTTCTAGATAAGCAGCAGGCCACAGACTCTTTGGTAGTTGACAGTCTTGTCCCATGTGATGCAGGGGTCTGTAGATTTGTTGCAACCTTTTCCAAGCAGATGCCCTGAACAGCAACCAGACCAATCATGAAGGTCTCATACAGACGCACACTGCCCAATATCCTTCTTCTCCTTCTCTCTCTCTTATAAGGAGCAAAACAGTAGCACAAATTCCATGCTGGCACCTATGAATCAGTTATCAGACCTTCTGGTGAACAGCAGCCTCCAGGAAATAATGCCCCTATGCTTCCTTCTCTCACCAGAAACAAAGCAGAAGCACTAATCCCAAGATGACTACTGAGAGGCAAAATGTGGGTTCCCCAGTATTTGCTGATCTTGGACCAGCTGTTAAAGATTTTTAAGGTAAGATGGAAAAAATAGGTTACTATCCTAAGACTCGCAATGTGTTCTTCAACTGTGTCATCCATGAATGCTTCTATACAGCTTTAGTCCCTCATGTGTTCAGCAGTTCACTTCTGAGTAGCCAGAACTATCAGATGCACAATCCTCCCATCTACTTACAGCTCTGCCTTGTCTCTCTTCAGCTACTACTTTTTCTGCTTTTGTGCCCAGGTCTCCCTTCGGAAAGGCTTCTCATTCTTCTAGCCCTTTGACATAATGTTTTTATTTGTTTGCCTTCTACTATCCTGGGTCTTTTCTCATCTCCTTATGTTTGCTTTGTGATTTGTTTCCCGCTCATCTGTCTTACCAGCACGCAGTTCCTTCTCCACTTCCTGGTCTTGTCTTCTACCTGTGGAGGTTTCAACTTCTGACATTGCACACCTTCCCAGTGTCATTGCTTCACCTTTTCATCATCATTGGTTGTTCTCCCAAGCAGGTCTGTACTACTTCACTGAAAGCTAATTTCATCAAAATGTCTGTGTATCGAACAAAATACATAAATGTTCACTTCAGAAAATGTTCACTTCAACAAATGTTTTAACCAGGGAAAGGAAGGAGTTGGCCATCATTAGAAATTTGTCCTTTTCCCCACTGCAGCGCTATGTCGGAGTTGGTATATATAGTTAGGGTGGTGTCGGGGTGCAGCCCCCCACCTGGGTGGGTTTGAAATAATGTGTTGTGCTACACACATTCGGAATGCTGGCCCAGCCCTTACTTTCCCTGGGTCAATAATTCATTGAAGTGAACGCTAGTTTAAGTGAACATTCTTCAATGAATGGAATTAGCTTTCAGTGAAGTAATATAGACCCCTCTCAAGGCCATGTCTTACAAAACAATTCAGATTTTTTACTTCCTGGTTTGTTTAGCTGTCTATGATATGTTTGCTTAAACTTCTGAACATCCTCCATATTGTGCAACCTGAACCATTCCTATTCCTGCTGTACTTCCAGAATTGCAGGGTATTTCAACAATGCAGCTGCCCCATTCATACTTAGTTCATTTAATAACTCCAGCATAGCTTTTCTTCTCTTACAGTGTGTTTCTGAGTAATCCTCAACCAGCTTTATGAGCAGCCCTACAAATGGGATAAGCTTAAGTCTTTTTACTTGCCTTATTATACTATTCTTTACAGCAAAAGAATCGAAACAAGCAAAATCATGCCTGGGTCTGCATTCTGCTGTTCTCCACCCCCTCCCCACTCACTCATCATTCCTTCTGGGTTTTCTTCTCCCTGGAAACACTATTTTACCCAAAGGTCTGCAGGCCCTATCCAGATCTTTTGGCTTAGACAGCCACCTTGCTAGGCTCTCTACCACTCTTTCCATCTGTAAGTTTTTTACCCCCCCCCCATTTTCAGTGAATCTCTGTGAATATGCTGATGACAGGCCAGAAAAGTCTCAACACCATGGCAGAAAAAGTATTTGGGTGCATGAGGTGTTCTCAACCTGTAAGCTGAATTTCTACCCACTACTGCAGTTTTTCTTTCTTTTTTTGCCTCTCATCCCACACAGATCTTCCTTGCAGCATTCCACTGGATGGTTCTTTTGCCCCCAGCCAGCCCAAAGTCCATTTTTTCCCTGACTGGAGTGACAGCTTATCAGGCAATGTGTTGCTTTGATCAGAGGACAGAATCAGGCTCAATCCAAACACCCCACCTCCAAAGCAGTCAGGAAGCTCCTCATAAGTGTTACTTTATGGATACTCCTAAGGTTAGAACTTTGCCCACTCCCTGACTGTCTCCTGGGTTATGTGGCATGTGCTTCCCATTAGAGCTCCCAACCTTAAATTTCTAGTAAATTTTGAACACTCTCATTACTTGTATATTGAACAAATGGGCAAAATGTGGAATACTTACAAACAACTTTAACTACAAACGCAAAGGTTAAAAAGTGTTACTTTACACTTCTAAAAAGCTATTTTGTTAAATTAATATGATTCAGTATTATCTAACATGAATACCAGTTAAAACAATTCTTAAAAATGAATGTGTGACAGAACCATTCAATGTGGAATAATGGGAAATATGGACTTTAAGAATCAAAATGAGGAACATTCGTACTCATTAGGTACATTTGAGAGGTACGTTTTCCATGCCATCCACAGATATATTTTGGTGTTCCCACAGGGGTCAGAATTGCAGTAGGACCAGCTCTCGCTCTCCATTCAAGAAAGGGCAAGACTGCACTGGATGCTCATTCTCTTCTAACCTTTCCACTACCCAGGGTGTAAAGCAAACATAGGTCAACTTGGACAACTGCACTTTGAGCTCTAGTTTTCCTTACCAAGAAAACAGAGAGAAACAGTAGAAGTAAAAACTTGGGGAATATCATAAATTGTGCTCCTTTGCTAAAGATAAAAGTCTTGAAGAGCTATTTGAGTTGAACTTCTTGGGAACATTACCAGGAGAGCACCACATGATGAAAAGCTGTGAATGTTTAGGGAATCCTGTCTAACAGTCTTGACAGAGATCTGAAACTTCAGGCTATACTACTGGGGTGCTCAGTGAAGTCTAAGAATCATAACCACAGTCTGAGGAACAGCGAACATTTAAATAAAAACATGCAGAATATATACATAGTCTATGACTGCAGCACCTTAGATTCCTGCTAATCTAAGGTGATCTTGGAGTTAGCATATGTAGTCCCACCCACACATTTGGGGGGTTGGGGACAAAAGTCTGCAAAAATACTTTAAATATGTAACACTTAATTATACTCAACAGGATAATTTTAATGAGATGGAAAAATATGCTGGCTACTGCTTAACTACATCACAGCCTAACCCCATGGGCAGGGAAATGGACAAAATGGATGTCTCAAACTGCTAGCAGAAATTTTAAAGTTCTGACACAGGTAAATATGAAAAAAAGTTTATGACTTGTGCATGTCCTGATATGGAAAAAAAAAGCTAGGGCAAGAACAGATGATGATGGAGTCTAACCACAAGCATAATAAATATTCACGGACCAACAATCATGGTCACTCCTCAGGTAGTACTGCTAATGAAACTCTGAAGTTCATATCTGTTACAAATGGGAATTCTCAAAAGACTTGCACACTTTATAACAAATGTTGCTATTGCTGATTTTATGAACACCACAAATGTTTTTACACAGGTTACTAGAAGTGGCCATGCTGTAATACTAAGGCTTCAGGAGCCAAAACTGTTGGAATGAACAACCGTAACAGTAGTTTCTGTACAAATCTGAAGTTCATAGTTACTTGAAACAGCCTGAAAGTAATTATTTTAATATAGAAATTAGAAAAGGGACTAATCTCATACTTGGATTTATAATCTTTAATGTACATTGTCCCTACTTAAATGTTATTACCACGACTATGACTTAATGCAGGTTTTCAACACTGACTGCTGTAAATTCATTACATAAAAATTCCAAAGGAAAAACGCATCTTTTTTATTTTAGAATTTCTACAACTAAACAAAACCCAGTATGGAAATAACAGGTAAGGTGCTAGCCAAGTACATTAAAAGTACACACATGCAGTGTACATCTTAGCTGATGAAACAGACAAAACTGCAGTTACTTGCCTAGGACTCCATTTTCTGACTCAAATGCAAATTTAAGTCTTTCATGCTGTAGTGGGTCCTCCATAACCTGTTGAAAATTAGAAATGTTGGTAACAATTTAACACTAATCAAAACATCTGTTTATGCAAGCACATTCAGCTAAGCACTAGAAAACCATGTAAACAACTGCCATAAAAAGAATTATGTTGAATACTTACCCAGAAGTTACTTTATGTTATGATTCACCATATCGGAATTTTTAAAACAAATGTAAGGCACAACTGAAGAAAATAGGTCCTTTTGCCTTCATTTCTATACAGTAGAAAAAACAAGGAGTGCTTGCAAGTGTGGGGAACTATGCCTCATTTTCTCTTTTTTGTCCCTTGGGCATAATGGTATTCCACTGTCCACCATTTAAGACAAAAGTACAGTTGTGTAAGAACTTAGCATAACAGAAGATGCCTTACAGATCACTGTTGCAGTATTTCAAACAAAAAGGGTTTTCACCACTGACGTTCTGCCGAGATGCCAAAGCTTTAACCTTCCTTGGAGCAAAAGTCTGACATATGACCTCATCTTACAAGCATAGGGGTATATTAACAGTCATATGATCATAAATCCTCAAACCATCTCCAAGCCAGCAGCCAGAAGACATCTGAGAGATAGGTAGTCATAGTCAGCTAGGAGGGGCGAAGTAGGAGATGAGTGGGCCCCTCTGTCCTACTGTCTGCCAGACAATGCAGGTGTAAAAGGAAAAGAGGAGAAGAGGTCATTAGGGGGTGGGGGGATGAATACTGCAACAGTGGTCAGTAGGACATAAGTTCATAGGTATACACTAGGCTAACGACCACCAAGGCCTTTATAAGCCTAGCTGCACAACCCAACCCAATTGTGTCCCTTTATATCATGGGGTGTTTGCCAGGAGGGGGGTATGCTAGTTAGGAAGTTTCTAAAGGTTATGTGGGGATATCTTAGCTTGGGCATAGTTACTGTCCCCCTCTGTCTATCAGGGACAATGGGGCCTCCTTTGGACTGAATTTTCAATTTCCCATCCATTGAACAAGGTTTATGATTAAATATGGTTAGGGATGGACTGTGCTTCACATGGATGGGGAGCATGTTCCAGAGCCTCTGTAATACATATCAGTATTGCCAACATGTCTTATTTATGCTACAAGCAAAATTTAAATCCATGGATCTAGTAGATCTCATGCTGTTTGTTCATCTTGTGGATGTGAAAAAGGTCCATCAGAGCTGGATCCAGGGAAGCCTTGTATGGCAGACATAGACTGCATCACAGTAACCTATATGAGACAGGGTACAGAGACATGGTTTTAAGGCGATCAGTATAGGACAATGAGATAATACCCTGGATTCTCCTGGTAAGGAACCTTTGTGGGGGTTTCCAACTGTTTTGAAGTCAGTCATCTGTTTTGTTTGTACTGTGGCATCATTCTTGTTGAAGGCAGAATGTTGCTCAGTGCAAAGCACATACCCACTTGAGTCTCTCTTCATCTTGTCCGGGAAAGTATGCCTCAGGTCATTAATGCCAACATGGACTATGACAGAATTATACTGGTACTGTGCCTTGAGTGTGTGTATAACTTGGTGGATCCTGGCTCTAAGTTATCTCCTTGTTCAGTCTGGTGGAGTGGGCATTTGTGTGTCATACATTACAGTCCCCTACAACAAGTGTCCTCGGTAATGTGTTTCCTTACTTATGGACTTTGGACTTGGGGATTCATTGGGTGTAGGCGTATGTGTGGAGTTTGGTGTTGCTTTTGGTGAGTGCTTTAGACATTCCTGACAATAGGCATTGCTGTATACAGGCTTATGAAGTCAGAGATTTGGAAAGATTGCTTTTTAGTCCCTCAGCATAAGTTGGTCTGTGTGTGTGTGTGCTCTTGTCAACCTTGTTTCTATACAAGATTTTTTCCTCCAGTGAAATTGTGTATATGCACCTCTCACATACTATGCTTGTTTCTTTAAGAATTAAATTGTTGTCCGTGAAATGGACACAAATGGTACATTGTCTTAGGATCCCCATATCCAACAAACTGGCTGCAAAGACATTTAGAAATTGCCTATTCATGTTCTCCAGACCTGTACTTGGGTGGGCTACTGTAGATTGAGAACTGGGTTATTTAGAAGTCTCTTTGGCTGTATCTGGGGTTTGGCATTAGACTAGTTTAGACTGTGCTAAGATATGAAAGTAGTGCTGTGTAACACAAACTAGCTGCTGTAAGCTTGTCTCCATGCAATGGCTTTGTTTTTGCCACTAAGTTATAGGTTTCAGTTTAAAGGTAGTTCTACAGATAAAATTTACTATGCAGGCATTTGCATCTGCACAGGGCAATGAAAGAGGGAGGGAGGGACTTCGGAAGTCAGATTACCATAAGGGGTAGAAGCCAGAGAGAGATAGCCTTTTAAAACCACAATAGGAAAAGAGTGAGAGGGTTGGGGAAAAATTCAAGCTGTAAGAAACAGACTTCCTAAAAATGGATCCAGTATTGGAGCTCTCTTACTGTTAGAATTTCAGAAACTTTGGCTTAATGCCTCAGTGGGGGCTGGAACAGACAAAGAACAGAGGAAATAGTAGTAAGCAGAAAAGCAATGGAATGCAATTTTAACTACTTTAACCAGATTAATGATAATCAAAAGACTCTAGCAGCTGGGATATAAACAGCAATTGAAGTAATGAAGCACAAATCCTAAGACAGAATTCACAATACTTCCAGTACTGAGAACCCACCATAGACTGAAGTACCAGACTATGCAGACATTTTCCAGTAATGCTATTTATTGAAAAATGCTGTAATAAATGACTAAATGGTCTCATACCAGATGGTAGTTCATAGTTCTGCCACAAATGTGAATTAAACTACAAGATTAAGGTCCAAAACAGGGTTCTAAATACAAACAGCTAGCTTTTACAAGTAATTCTACTATGGAGACAGAACTGAAGTATAATGTATAAACAATACTAAAATCTTGCAGTAATACACAATATTACCATACCTGTAAATGAAGTTACAAGACTACAGTCTCAGAACAATCTAAAAGAAAATGGAAACAACTGTTTTTGGCTAAAACATGGATAAAAATCAGAAAAGTACAAAAAACGTATGACCTCATCGCAAAGTACTGTTATGGTAAGTTCTGACACAATTGTACTATGTCCTGATTAAAATCATTGTTGCAGTATTCCAAATGGATTGGTAATTCACAAAGCTTAAGTGAACAAAAGGGAGGATAGTTGAGGATGGTGAGAATTGTTTAAGAGTCCAGAAAGGACTAAGCAGCCCTAGACCTTGAAAAAGCATCTGTTCTCTAGTGTTTAGTGAAGGTGCACACAGAAGACCAGGTAGAAGCTTCCAGGATAGTTTTGGAATTTACTCCATTGTTGACGGTACCAAAAGTGGCCACTGCTCTGACAGAATGAGCCTGTGGAATTCAGAGTAAGGATTTGCCATGGTGCAAGTAACAAAAATAAAACGACTTAGAAATCCATCTTGCAATTGGTTGTTTAAATACTGGCTGGCATAGTTTAGAGTCCATAAAAGAGACAAACAGTTGGTCTGACTTAAGAATAGACTTAATACTGTCCATATAAAATCTTATCTGCGTGTGCACATCCAGGAAATGTAGGAGTTTTCACCCCTGGTTTATGGATTGGTAAAGAAAGTGGGTAGATTAATGACCTTCTTGAGAGACATTTTGTTTACCACTTTAGGCATGAAAGAGGGGTTGACCCTCGGGGACACATGGACAGCGATGACTACCTGTAGTTCTGATACTTTGTTAGCAAAAGCGATAGCCAGCAACAGAAAGGTCGTCCAGGTGCAAACTGAGAGTACAAGTGGCTAGCTCAAAAGGGGGCATAGTGGGTTTTTCTAGCACAAAGTTGAAGTCTCATGGTGGGGACACAGGTTTACTTGAAGGATTTAAGTGTAGTACCCCTTTTAGAAATTGCCTGACCTCCAGTTAGACATAACAGGTAGGTTGAGGGGAAAACAAGATGGAATAAAGGTGGGCTTTAACAAAGGAATATTCCAGACCGCTTTTCATGATCTCATACACACAGGATAAGACACATATGACTATGCATGACACCATACAGAACATCTCTTCTATATGGTTATGTAGGATTTTCATATGGTGTTTCTCCTTGCCTCTTGGAGAGCCCAAAGCATGTCCTCAGAAAACTGGTGTCTAGAAGGGATCAGAATCCTCTCTCAACCACAGGCTTAAGTTGAGGGATGAAGGAGTGAGCCCTTCTGTTGTGTGATCAGGTCCACTTCACTTTCAGGGGTAGCTTATGGTGACTGTCTCCTGGCTAAGTGATTGGGAACGAATGCTGCCTTGGCCAAAAAGGAGTCCCCAGAAGAATCCTTGATTTTTCTTTTTGGATCTTTAGCAAAATGTTTGGTAGTAGAGGAATTGAAGGAAAGGCATAAAGAAATGTCCCTGCCCATTAAAAAGAGAGGGTATCTGTGCTCCATGCCAAGGGGTAAGGCGGCCTTCTGCAAAAGAGAGGCAGCTGTCTGTGGTTCTCCAAGGCAAATAAGTCTATATGTGGTATTTCTCACCTGTGGATTATGTCTAGGAAGACTTGTTTGTGTAGGGTCTTTTTCATGTGGATTTTCGATTGACCTGCTTAGTGTTTCTGCTAGGATGTTGTTCTTTGATGGAATGTATACTGCTTGAAGGGACATGCCCATCTGGGTAGCCAGGTCCCACGCAAACTGAGTCACCTGCAAAGCTGGTATGACCTGGTTCCTCCTTGCTTATGTACTACACAACTGTAGTGTTGTCTGTGAATACTCAAAGAGATTCTGGTTTCCAGAGGTAGGATAAAACTTAAAGGGCTTGGATGAGAGCCATCACCTCTTGCACTGCCAAAGTCTCTGGGCCTTGTGGATGCCTGTCCAAGTCCCACAAGCCTAGTCTGAGACATTGATGTACATTTCTTGCAATGGGGTATGTGGCTTGAAAGGTAGCCCTGGACTGAGGTTTACCTGTGTGATCCACCATGGGATCTCATTCCTGATATAAGGTATGAGGGTGATGTGTGTGTCCAGAGAGTAAGAGTGTCGTGACCACACATTTTTCAGGTACCACTAAATTTTTCTCACATGCAGCCTGGCTAAAGGAAGCACTGGTATGGTTACTGTCATGAATCCTAGTGTTCTTAAAAACTTCCTTGTTTAACAGGCTTTGAGGGATTGCTGGGTACTGGAAATAAGTTGTGAGGTCCTGCACCATTTCCTGAGGCAAGAAAGCTCTCATCTTTTTGCTGTCCAGTCTGCAATCCAAGAAAACAAGGTCCCAGGTGGGCTGGAGGGAGAATTTTTTAAAGCTGACAGTGAAGCCCAATTGCACAGGGAGGTTAAGAGTGAATGGAGGTGTTTCAGCAAGATCTAAGCACAGGAGGCCTGGAGAATCAAATCATCTAGGTAAAGAACCATTTGAATTCTCCGAGTCTTGCAAAAGGCAATAACAGGTGCTAGGCACTTTTTGAATATTCTGGGGGCTGCAGAAAGCCCGAAAGGAAAAGCAATAAGCTGAAAGTGAGATGAGCCAGTATAGAACATCAGGAATTTCCTGTAGGAAGAGAGTATGGGGATACACAAGCAGGCATCCTTCAGATTCGAGGAGACTAGAAATGCCTGTTGGAGGATGAAGGGAAGGAGGATATGAAGGCAGAGTCTCCAGCAAAGTGTTGAGCAGACAGAGAGAGAGAGATCCAGTACTGGTCTCTGCTGCCCTTTTTTTTTGTTAGAACCAGAAACAATATGGAGTAAAACCGTCATCCCTCAAACTGAGGCACTGATTCAACCGTGCTTTGGGACTGTAGTTCCCAATGAATGGGAGGAAAAAGATTTAAATGATTGTCGGTTAGTGGTGGGATACCTTTTAAGGGAGGAAGTTCTTTCCAGGACATAGCATAACCTTTTTTATGATGGAAAGTACCCATTTGGTGGTGGTATTTTTTTCCCAGTTTGAGTTGGACCAAGTGAGCCTTTCTGAAGGGGGATAGGGAAAGACTGAGGGGGAGGAGCCTGGAAAGAATACCAGTGACTTACTGGAGACGAGAAGCCTCCCAAGTCTGGGGTCCCTTTCAGGTTTTTCTAATAATCTTTTCTTGGGTGCCTTCTTGAGTTTCTGGGATGGTCTATGTCCCCTTTTAACAAAGGAAGTAGGCTTGGCTGGGTAATTCCTCTTGTATCTGGGTACAGAGATAAAGATTTGTCTGCAGTCTTTCATTTTGAATAGGCTATTTGCCTATGGTTGGAAAAAAAGATCTTTGGCTGGTGGGGAAATCAAGGAGCTTAGCCTCAAAATCTTCTGGCATGGCCTGGCTCAGTAACCAGATGTATCTGCGGATGACTGTACCAGTAGCAGCTGCTCTGGAGGAGGTTTCAACAGATTTGTAGGTGTATTTAATATCATGTCTGGCCACTAAGAGTGGCCTGGTATCCCAAACACAAAATTTGTTGCTTAGACTCTGGACTTTGCTTGTCCACCACTGCCTTATTTAAAGTGTTACTGATAGATAAAAGCTATTTAGTCATCTGGGCCTGATAATTTGTTGTCCTGAAGGCCAGAGTAGAAGAAGTGTAAATCTTTTTTTTCCCAACCTATCCACAGCCCTGCTGTCCTTGTCTGAAGGTAGGGCATTAACATTAGTTAGTAGCTTCGAAGGTTTGTCAGAAGATAAGATAAGGAAAACAGCTGAAGGCTCAGCTACAGGACTCTTAAAATAGAATTTAAGGCCCTCTGGGATCTTGTATAATCTGTCTTGTCTTTTGAGAGCAGAAGACTGAAGACGTGGATTCGAAAAAATCCAAAAAGGCCTCCAGGACTGGTGAGAGAGGGGAGGGAGCTGGAGTGGCCACCTCTAAAAGGTTGTAGTATCTCTTTTAGACATCAAAGATTTGCCTAGACTCCCACTCAAAAAGTGATGGCACAGTGGTCCCGCAGTTTGCTTTGTCACCTCACAGCAAGAGGCTCTCTGGTTCTATTCTCAGCTGGGGTGCCTTCTGTGTGGAGTTTGCATGTCCTTCCTGCATTCGTGTGTGCTTCCTCTGGGTGCTCCGGTTTCCTCCCACATTACAAAAGTATTTCTCCCCGGGCCTCCGCTGAAAACTGGCTTCGTTCCAAGTCGGACTTTCCTGGTAAACAAATGTTAACTAAATAAATTTAATTTAATATGGTCTCTCTGAAGGATGCCTATTCCACAGGGGAGTTAGGAGACCGGGAACTTTCATCACTTGAGGGAACCTGGAGAGAGTAAATACAAAAGGAGTAGGCTAATGAATGGTCATCTGAATCTGAGGCCTCCTCTTCTTCAGAAGAAAGATTCCACAGTAACCTTCTGTGGAGGGATAAGAGAAACAGTAAATGAAGACAGTTTAAGGGCAAAAATGGCCTTGAACAAGCTCTGAATGAAGTCTATCCACTTATTCTCCCTAGGAAACATGCTTAGTTTTTTGTCACTTTTCCTTTGGGGTGACGTCCACTTGAACCAAGCATGGAGACTCCGTCCCCTTACATACATCATTTGGTTTGCTGGGAATCTCTTCCATAACTAAAATCTGTAGGATGCCTTCTGGTCCCGCTGAAATAATGACTGCGGTTACCACTTCTCAGTTGCAGTAACAGTCTCCAAGGATATGAGATCCTTTGATGTCAGACTGGCCTCCAGCAGGGTTGCGATAGAGAGCATCTGAGATAGAGTTAAATGTACCACAGGCTCTGTAACTTCAGCAGGTGAGTAAGAATCAGACTGGGCCCAAAGAACTGCCAAATGGAACAAGCCTTATAATATTCTTTTGCATCTCGGCAGAAAAGACACTGGGTATGGAGGTCTTTGTAGGGAATCTGCCTACCGCACTCAAAGTTACCCCTTATAGTTGGCATCTAACAAAAATACAGCAAAACAGTTTAGAGAAGAATGAAGATTTTCCAACAAGGCATTGGTATGAATAAGAAAAAATTAACAGTTGTGACAACCACACAATTATCAGACCAACTGTTGTGAGACCTGCGTTTGGGCTGATGGCGAGATAGCCTGGGAATTTATGCTCAAAGGCCCAAAAGTATACTCCTACGCTTGCAAGCTGAGGAAAATACACTAGATGTATTCTCCAGGGAAAGTTAAAGCTTTGGTAACCCGGCTGGACAACAACAGTGAAACCCCCATCTGTTTGGAATACTGAAACAGTGATTTCAATCAGGAAATCCCTGATTGCCAATGTCTCTAGTTCTTGAAAGAAAGTACAGTTGTGTAACTTGCATTTACCATAACAGAAAATGATTGAATTCCTCACTGCAGTAGTAGCCTATACCCATTTGGATTATACCCTGCCCAGGATATAACAGCCGGACAGTCTTCAAAAGTCTTTGTCTCTCCTCCACACATCCAAGGAGGCTACTGTGCAGGAAGACAAGGGCAGCCTGTGCGCCAATTTATTTAGGACTTTCTTGACTCCTGAAAGAGGAGACACCATACTCAACATGGAACCTAAAAAAGGTAGGAAAACATAACATTTACTTCAAAAAAAGTAACTATATACAGAAACAGGGAACTGGAAAGAGGGTGTGGCCACTGCAGCACTGAGGAATTTGAACATGTACTGTTATGAGAAACTGCCCAACTTACACAACTGCACTATGTTCATCATTCTCACTGCTGTAGTTGCCTACAGTTATTTGGGTAGCTTACCATAGCTTATCCAGCCTAGCAGAAGGAATGATTAGGATGCAGGAACCCCTGAAGTATGGTTTGTAATGCATTGCAAAAGTACGTACAGAGGACAAAATAGTTGCCCTTTGAATGTCACTAGCTACCCAATATGTCATCAAATGAGACAAGCTTCTAGTAGAAAGTGCTTTGATACTACTTGGAACAGATTTGCCATTGTGGGAACAACAAAAAACAAATAGCAATGGACAAACATCTTGAAACAGTCTGTTTGACACAGGTTGCCTTTTCTTTGTGCGAACAAAGCAGATAAATAGATGTTCAGCTTACATAAAAGACTTTATGTCAATATAATATCCAAGTTGCTGTGTATTTGCTCTGACAGAATGTAGGAAGACTGGAAGGTTAAACAATGCTTATAGCAACCTCCCAAGCCACCACAGGCAGCCTACACAGAGGGTAAAAGCTGGTGCCAGTCTATTTATATAAAACTTTACAGTGGTGTTGTTTGTAATCACTTGCAGAAGTCCCAGATGTAAGACAGATGACCAGATTCTACAGCATGGATCACAACTAACATCTCTTTGATGTGTGTGCTTTTGCCTATCTGTCCCAAAGACCCTGCACTTTACTCACATAGAAACTGTCCAAGCAAAATCTGAAGCATCTGCTGTCAGAAACTGAGCTGGGGTTGGAAGAATGGAAATCGTGAAATCAGATCAATCTGTTGTCTCCACTGCAGCAGTTCTCTCTTCAAAAAAACCCAAATTTAGTATCAGAAATTCCAGAGGGTGTGTATACTGGATCCACATAGCTTCATGAAGCACTGGAGTTTTCTCATGTGCAACCTTTCAAGAGAAATCATGGATGCCATGAACCCTAGAATCCTGAGACACTCTATGCCTGAAGTCTGACACTGATTTGAGATGAGCAGGAAGCATTCCAGTTACAAACAAAAGCGGCTGCCAGGTAAAACCCAGTATATAAAAAATATATATCTGTAAAGAAACCAACAATATACCGGGTACCACACAATAACGTCTTTATTTAAACAAACAAACAAAATGTATAAAAGAGAGGTGAGCGCTTTCGCAAGGTTGCGAAAGCGCTCACCTCTCTTTTATACATTTTGTTTGTTTGTTTAAATAAAGATGTTATTGTGTGGTACCCGGTATATTGTTGGTTTTTTTACAGTCTTCCAGTTACAACTCCTCTTTCCACTGGGTTAGGAATGCCTTTTACAGGGAATAATTTAGGAAACATCCTAGAAGCACAATGCTATGAGAAGGAATTGAGGAAGTATTTTGACTGTTGATCTGAAAGCCTGGGTTGAGAAGGAGATTTGTAACCCCTGAAAGGGACTCCTGACACTAGGAAAGAAAAGTTAAGTTGTCTAAATAAAGAAATCTGTGAATGTCCTGCAGTCAGCTACCAATGGAACTTGACATTTTGTAAAGACCCTTGCATCTGTAAACAAACTTCAAACAGCACCTGCTAGAATACTAAACGCATTGGTTATGTTCATGCACTTCCTCTGGCCTTGCTGTTCTGTCTTTTTGTTATTTCTATTTTTCCCTTGCTCATACTAGGACTGATTAGCCTACGAATATCAATCCTACATTTTAAAAAAAGTCTTATTTTTTCTTGTAATTTGAACTCTAATTACTTTCATATGTACAGTTTTGACTTTATCTTGTCTTGTTTGTTAGCATATTTATTTTATCAACATTTGTAACTTTTACTTATTTGTTCAATGTGTGTATTTTTATCATAACTTTTTTGTAACTTTTGCTTGGGAACTTTTTTCCCTGGGTCTCTTTGCTGAAAATGGCTATTTGCCCAGTCGGACACTACCCGGTAATCAAATGTAAATAAATAAAATAAATAAATCTGTAGATAGCACAAAAGGTAATGCAGAGGAAGGACAATTGTGCAAGATCAACTTAACCATAACAGTAGATGTTCAAACTCCTCACTGCTGCAGTAGCCTTTAGGCTACATGGGTTGTTTCCCTGCTCAGGAAACAAGATAGGGCCAACTTCATAATGCTATGGCTTCCCCCGCACCTTCATTCTGACTGGCTATATCCAAGGATGGAGATCAGCAGTCACAGTAAACAATTCTTCAAGACTTTCTTGTCCAAACAGACAGAAGGAACAGCCTAACAATCCTAAACCAAAAATAAAAATAGCAAAGAAACTATATAAAGTAGAAACAAAAAGAACCCTACTTTATTTCCCAATTACAGCTATATACAAGAGTAGGGGGTGGAGGGGGGTATCACCACTGCAACAGTGAGAAATCCAAAACATCTACTATCACAGGAAAGTACAGCTTACACAACAGTAGCATGTTCATCAATTCTACAACTGCAGTAGTGTTTAGACTATATGGCTTGATTACCAAAGCCTATCCAACATGGAAGGAAGGATATGGATTCAGGAGCACCTGGAGAATGGTCCTGAACCTTGAAGAGTAATCCCATTTGTAATGCTTAGTAAAGGTATGGAGGACCATGTAGCTGATGCTATAATGTTTTCAAGAGTCCACCACATTCCAGTATGTCATCAGAGATGACAAGCCTCAACAGAAGATGCCTTGATAATGCCTGGAACAGATTTGGTATATGGGAATAACAAAAAGCAATAACTGAGAGCAACCACTTGGAAACTGTCAGTTTAGACAGAGGCTGTCCCTTTTTCTATGTTTTTTCAATAAACATCTTTATTACATTATCACGTATAGCATAGGCAAGCTTACATTTATATACATGAAAAACAAAAAACATTGACACTACTTTAGTTGCAAACATTATACATCGCAGACACCATTGAAACAACTGTAGTTGAAAACATTATACATCACTTATAATCTATCCAGTCATTGTCAGTTAAGTATTATATGGCTCATTCCAAACCTGCCTTTTAAACCTTGTCCTTTCTCTGCATATATTGTTCCCATAGTTCCCATTGTTTCATATGTAGTTTGCTCCGTCCCTTTTCTAAAGATCCCAGTTGTTTTATCTCTATTACTATAAATCACTAGTTCTAGTAAAGTTGGTCTAGACTTTGATTTCTATTTTCTAGTAACTGCTTTTTTGGCAGACACCACAATTAGACTCAGCAAGGCTTTACTATGTCGAGGCAATTCCGATTCTGCATCATAGCTCAAAAAAATAATCTCCTCAGTCAATCCAGTCTGCTCAACCAGCTTCTCCAATAGAGCAGTCTGCAGGGAATCCCTAACATCTGCCAGCTAACTACACTCCCCAAAAATATGTTCTCAGCCACCTCTTTCTTGCCTGCCACACCTCCAACAATTGCTATCCACCCGAGGAAAAACTCTCTGGAGTCTACTTTGGGTATAAAAATACCTATGTAACCACTTCCAGGCAAATCTGCTAGACTATGTTGCATATTTGGGAGATATACATATATCCCTCCATTGTCTCTTAGTAAATTGCTTATGGAATCTCTCTTCCCAATCCTTTCTAAGCTCCTCTGATAGACTGTTATAATTATCATGCAATATGTTATATGCTCTACTAATTATTCCCTTTTTAATGGCAGATTCTGTTCTAGATTCTATTAAAAACTATACCAGTGCTGGTCTTTCATTTAGGACCCCCCTACTTTTTTTCTCTTTGCCTATACTCCGATATCAATCCTAGAAAGGGAAGGCAATCTCTAACCTGCAAGTCCAAACACATTCTTAGCCTCTTCCCATTCTATTACCTTTCCTTTTCTAGTTATTTGCTCCCAATACCTTGGGTCCTTTGCCAGTTTTTGCCAATAAATTCCAGCCCCCTCTTGTCTATTATCTGTATCCCTAACCACAATCATTCCTACTGGCAGGATCTCTTTTCTCCATTCTTGGGCTGGTTTAATTCTTAGAATACTCCCTGTTATTTTATGAATATAATACTCTGTATGATTCTTGTTGTTTTCCTTAACAGTCTGCATCCAAAATCCCAATCTATCCTTATTTCTTCAGCCCCCCCCCCCCATATCATCATCATTCCATTCCACTTTGAATTATAGTTTTCTGCTTGTGCTATGTATAACAGCCTTAACTGCATTGCTCTAAAACAACCCCTCAAATAGGGTAATCCTAGTCCATCTTGTTCTATTGGAAGAATCAGCTTATCCCACTTGACCCTTGCTGTCTTCCCTTCCCAGATAAAATCCTTCAACTCTTTTTTAATTGCTATCCACAGATTTTCCAATGGTTGCTAAAAATATGCCATTCCTGTGTATAAGACTAAAGGGACTAAAAACATTTTAATTGCTTGTATCTTAGTTTCCATATAACAACATTTCCAGTTTCTCAATTTTTGTATTATCTTCTGTTTAGTCTCTTCCCACATCTTTAGCTGTCATAACAGACTCATTTCTAACCATACTCCTAAATAAAGCAACAAAGGTACTGGAGAACTTGAATGAAAGGCTTTAATAACATGAAGCGCTTTTCATCCAGTACAATGACTGGACTTCATCAGACAAATTACAGAAATAAGTGTCCTTTTATACTTAGTTTAAAACATGTGGTTAACAAATCACTTGTCAATTAATCAAGTAAGCATAGTCAACTAGGCATTATTATGTACTAGATAACAAAAAGCAGCCTTAAAGGTGTAAAAACCTAAAAACGGACATATAAATATCTCACAGTGTTGAGTCTGTAAACGACAACCATGTATAAAAATTTTTATACTATAAGATTCATATTTATAGAAGAATCTAACAATATACAAGTTTTAATAATTGATTAAGCCTATAATTCAAATACTTTCTTAAGAAATATATATTTATATAGATAATGCATAAAAATAAATGTACACATTTAATAATTTATAAAATTAAAACATGTTTATCTCGCTATTTAATAGTTGTTAGAAATCATTAAAACCAAGATTAGTTCATAATTATGTTTAAAACTGAATTCATTCATACTTATATTTAAAACAAATTGCTACTGTATCAAGTTACTACCTCAAGAACAAATGATGACAAACCAAAAGGAATTCACATATACAACACTAGGTGTGCTTCAAAAAATAGTCATCATCTACTTAAACTTCTTAATTTCAAAAGACATGAAATCGAACAAATGTCATTTAAACCTGGGTAGTGGTATGAGTTTAATCTAAATTGCCACCAGAGTTCTAATTTTTCTAACAGCCAATTATTTGGGCCACCCCTTAATTTAGGTACAACTTGATCTATAACCCTAAAATTAAAACTGTGTGAGGGGTAGCTAGTAATATGTCTAGCTAAAGCATTTTCTATTTTGTTTTTCTTCATTGCATTCAGATGTTCATAAACCCGTTCTTTAAATTTTCTCTCAGTCTTCCCTACATAGTAAACTGGGTAACAGGAACACTGGGCCAAATAAACCACCATTTTAGTATTACAGTTAAACCATTTCTTAATACAATATGTGATACCTTCTATAGAAAATTTCTGGCCAGTAGCTATGAATCTGCATATATTGCAAGAGTCACACTTGTACATACCCGGGTTACTGACTACCATTGGGATCGGTTTCTCGAATAGTTTTAAATTGTTTCCTTTTCTAAAAGTTATTCTTGGACAGGATCCTACTTTTCCATAATGGACTTGTCATTAGTTAAAAAAATCCAATTTTTTATAATGATCTTTTTAATCTCTACTGCATCAAGACTGTAGGTTACAATAAAACTAATGTTATATCTGCTAACATTAGCTGGAGTAACTCCCGAGTTAGTTACTAAACCGACCGTGTTAACATTACAACTATTTTCACCAGGTGGATCTGCTGTAGTTAAAACATTGTCTGGTAAACATAGGATTGGTTTGTAAATTCCTACTACATGTTTCTGTGTAACTTCAAACAATAAGTCTTGCACTAGTAGTTCAGGGTAACCTCTCATTAGAAACATTTGGGTAAGATCATCACATTTATCTTGAAAATCACAATCCTTAGTGGTCATCCTGGCTGCTCGGACAAACTGTCCTTTAATGACCGAGCGTTTTTGACTAAGTGGGTGGAGACTTGAAAAGTGAAGAGACTTGAAAAGTGAAGAAACGTGTTAGAATATGTTTCTTTTCTAAAAATTGTGGCTGTATAACAACCCAAGTTAAGATCTTTTTTGAATAATACATTTAAATAAGAAATGCTCTCCTCTCCAAAGTTACTAGTAAAAGTTAAAAAAGTCAATACTTTCATCAAATTCTTGGGAAAATGGTCCTAGCTCTATATTCGTCTCCATCTAATAAGATGGATATATCATCTAAAAAACGAGTGTAATAGAAACAGTGTTGCATAAATTCTTCATTAGTAAAAATGTGAATATGTTCCCACTGAGCTAAAACCATATTTGCAAAACTTGCACCGCATGGTGAGCCCACAGCTACACCAATGCGCTGCAGGTAAATCTCATTTTCAAAATAAAAGAAATTGGTAGATAAAATAATACTAAGCAATTCTTCAACAATTCTTAATTCGGAAACAGGAGCACTGTACCTTTGCATTCTAGCTAGAACAAGTTCAATTCCTTCTTCATATGGTATAGAAGAATATAAATCACAAACATCTACTGTTAAAAAATTACACCCAGGTTTAAATTCAATTAAAGAAATGTCTGATAAAAAAGACCATGAGTCACGGCAAACGTGTTTTTCTTGACTGACATATTTCTTTAAAATATTGTCTACCAGTTTAGCACTTGCATAAGTTACAGAATATCTTGCATCAACTAATGCCCTCATAGGTGGATCCAATAAATTTTTGATAATTTTTGGTAAACCAAAAATCCTCAGTAAAAGAGGAAAAAAGGTTAGATAAATAATTCAATGTACTACGATCTATAATTGACTCAATAAACAAATCATTAAGGTATGAATTGATCCTATTATAGGCAATATTCAATTCGTTAATACTAACTTTTTCATCATTGTCACTACCTAATATCGCTTTCATTCTTGTAGAGTAATCTACTGAATCCATTAGCACCAAACCCCCTCCCTTATCCAGTTTCATCATTCTCAATGGTGGTTTCCGGAATTCGAATAATAATTCTTGTTCATATTTGGAAATGTTATACAGGTCCCTTTTCAATTTATTTCTATTCCCATTTAAAACATTCCTAAAATCTAGTTCACAAATCTGTTCGAAAACATTCAACACTGGATGGGTGGGTGGATTAAAAGTGCTGGGCACATACAAATTGTCCTGTAAATGTTCATGTCCATTAAACAAGATTGCTAAGTTAAGTTTTTGTATTTTTCGTTCTTCACCAGTCCATACTCCTAAATACTTCATTTTAGCATGTCCCAATAAATATGGATATTGTTGGACCAGTTCGTGTGTGGGAACATAATTTACCACTATTACCTTTATTTTAGCCTCATTAATTTTGTATCCCAAGAAGATATGAAACTGTCTTAAAATGTTCCACAACACTGTAATGTCCACTTCTGGCTTTGTTATGTATAACATATCATCATCTCTAAATAGAGACAGCTTTTCCTGACTACCATACCAATAATATCCTTTAATTTCTGAGTTCCTTATTTGCTTTGCCAATGGTTCTAATATAATGCAAACAACAAAGGGGAAAGCAGACAACCCTGACTGGTTCCTCTGCTCAAGCAGAAATTATCAGACTGGACCACATCCACATTAATTTTCATCTCTGATCCCTCATATATATACTCCTAATCAACCTTATCAAGGTTATAATGGTTCCCTTTTTTTCCCCTTCTTAATAAGAAATAAATTGCTGATCAGCTTTTCTAAAGGACTTGACTGCGTCAAGATAGCACCTGTGCTGCCAATGCACATCCAGAATAAGAAGAATCATTTTTTCTGGTTTTTAGGTTCTTGGTAAAAAAAAAAAAAAAAAAAAAAAAATGGGGGGGGGGGGGACCACTCTGGGGATAAAAAAGGGGTTTCTTCTTAATGTGACCCTATCTCTGTGGAATATGAGGTTAGGATTACCCTCCATGAGAGCTTGCAACTCGCACTCCTCTTGCAGATGTCAGAGCAATAGTGAGTAGTTTTCAAAGTCAAGAACTTAAATCATCATGATGAGCAGCTAAAAAGGTGACAAATTCAATTTCTCCAGCACAAAGTTGAGAACCCAAGGATGTGCAAAAATGTTTATGATGAAGTCTCAGAAACAAATGTTACCTGGACCACAAGGGAGTCACCACAATGATTTCTGAGGAGACCTTCTGAGTCTTTAGAATTACTTTTTACATTTGTGGAAAGGGCAGAAAAGAATAAAGGAATATTGCTGTCCAAGGAAATGAAAAATTATCTGTTTTTCAGGCCTCTTTGCAAGAAATCCTGGTGTAGAATTTGTCTGTTTTTGAAAGAAGGCAAACCTATCTGTTTGAGGTGTTCCCCACAAATAGATCAGTTCCTGGAAGACCCTTTCATTCAATTTCCATTTGTGAGCGTCTGTCCTGGTTCTTCTCAACTTGTTTGTCACTTTTTTCATCTAATGGAATGTAAGATACTTGGAAGGCTAAGGAATGCAGAACAGCAACCTCCCAAGCCATCATAACCAGCCTGTACAGGTTGGTACGACCCTGTACCTAACTGCTTGTTCATGTATCATTTGACTGTGGTATTGTCTGTAATCACCTGAATATGTCCCAGTGACCATAGCAGATGATGAAATTTCAAGGCACTGATCACAGTCAACATCTCCTATAGACTTGTGTGCTTTTTAATGTTTGAACGACTCCTCAAGCCTTCCACCTTTACCCCCTTGGAAACTGCTCCGAAAGCAAAATCTGAAGCATCTGTGGTGAGAAAAATGGTCTGGAGTCTGAAGACAGACAGGGAGACCTGGGTCCAGTTGAATATGTTTGCCCCTGCCAATGCAGTTCTATTTTTTGAAAGCCCAAACTGGAACTGGATGCCCCAGATGATGTAAAATGTTGGATGAAAGTGATTTTTAGAAACCATCATATCTCTGTCATATGCAGTCTGGCTAGGGGAATCACAAGAATAACAGACTTACACTGAGGCACTAAAAAGCAATCTTCCCAAACTTCAAAGACCTCCTAATCCTATAAATAGCAAAGCCTATCCTCAACAGTCTCTAAAGCACTTACCAAAAGCAGCATCAAAACTCCACATATATGCTTACACCCAGTGGAATCCAAGCAGCAAAGCCCTTAAGGCAAGCAAACACATTACCTAAGACTCTTGTCATAGGGAACTTCATTGTACAGCACACATGATGCCCCAATCACCAGACTAAACAAGTACAGGATAACAGTTGCTTATCTGGAGCCAGTAACCACCAAGTTACACCTGCACTAAAGTCACTTACACCAAAGGTACCAGTATGATTCTATCATATTACATTACTGATCTCTCTCTGAATGCACGTCTCAGACAGGTATGTGCCTTGCACTGAGCAGCATTTGACCTTCACCAAGAATGATGTCATAGAATGAACAAAAGATGATTGACATCAATAACTGGCTTAATTTCTGGTGTCTTTCCAGGGGAGAGTCAATATTTGTCAGCATGGGAGGACATGGTTAAACTACATTGTTTTGCAAAGGATCCTCTGCACTTGTCTCCCCCTTGGCTTCCGAATATTGGCTAAAATTTTACCTACCCCTTACAGCCTTTTTTAGGCAATGCCAAATTGTCAAACCTACTGACACAGCAATAAAACCCAAAGAAACCTTAAGGTGTTACTAAACTCCACACCATACAAGTTTCTCCTCACTCTACTGAATATAAACATTTATGCCATTACCGAGACATAGTTTAAATCTGCAGAGAATACTCCAGCAGTGCAAGACTTCAGTGCCTTTCATACATTTCGACCATCAGCTGCACAGGAGGAAACAAAATGCTCAGAAGTCTTGATCTACATTAGCAACAGCTATACCTCTATGTTGGTTAAACAGGATGACATGGAATTTATCCAGGTGCAAATCACCATAGACAAAGTCTAGTACCATAATCTAGCAAGTTACAGGTCATCCTCTATGTACCAAGAATTCCATCTCATACCTAGACCTACTGCAGTCACTCACTATTAAACCAAATACACTATCCTTGGAGGACTTTAATTAGCCTTACATAGAATGGCAAATACACAGTGCCTGAAACTTGCAGGCACAACAATTCCTGGATTTTAACAACACAAATAGCCTTGACCAGATATAGTGTGCATGCTCACCAGAGGTTCAAACACAATGGACTTCGTACTCACCAATAGAGCAGGGAACTACACATCTCCCAGTGTCAACGCCTCACTGGCAGGTCTGACCACAAAGCAGTCACCTTAGAAACAAAAATCAATTTGGTAACACCAGCGAACTAAGTAACACTTATTAACTATTCCAAAGGAAATCAGATCCCCATTAAGCAATAGTTTGTCAAAACTCAGTGCCTCTCATAAACCCGAGTTCACAGCAACCTATGCGGAATTGTTAAAAGTCCCTCTACAACCATGTAAATGGTCGCATACAGGCTGCTCTACTTACTAGAAGTAAGCACAAAATAAACTATAAAAGAAAACCACAGTGTTGGAATTCTAATCTTAATAGCGGATATAACAAAAATAAAAACGTCATGGCAAAAATCCGGAAGAACATCTCCCATAATGACAGCTCTCTAATTAAAGTAAACAGGAAACTAAGAGGACTAATTAAGTCCAACAAGGCCAATTACAATGTCAAAATAACCTCACAGGCTAAAAAAATAAACACAAGACGTTCTACAGCTATGACCATAACATCAAAGACAGCACATAGTGTACCAAACTGGTGGTTATTGGTGTCACTTTCACTGAGCACAGCAACATAGATAATCTGCTGTCTGACAAATTCAGCACATATGTCACATCCACCACCCCCTCAGATACAGCTCTAATGGACTTTTTACACATCTGCAAAATTAGCATCATCAGATCCACTAGATCTAAGAATTTAAATCTTGCTTGCAACATAAATAGGGCACTCTGGCGAGATATATATGCATCTTAGAGGATCACCATTCTCTGGAACAGGTTTTCCATCCATGTGAAGCAGAATCCATTCCTGACCCTATTTAAGCATAACCCTGACCAATGGATGGGAAACTGGAAATTCATCCTGGGTCTGGACCCCATGTTTCTGATAGACAGTAACTATGCCCAAACTAATGTACCCTCCACCCCTCCATAATCTTTAGAAACTTCCTAGCTAACATACCCCTTCCTAATAAATGTCCATGATACACTGGGTCACATTAATGTTGGATGGCACGGCTAGGCTTACAGAGGCCTTGGTGGTCTGTTAGCCTAGTATATACCTATGAACCTGTGTAAAAACAGTGAGTGAGTTGAGCAATGTGCAAATGGGAATATGAGTGGATGTGGAGTAGGAGTATGTATGAGTGCAGTGTGTGGCAATTTAGTCCAATAGACTTCTGATGGAATGGAGTTGGTTTGTATGTTATGGATACAGAAAGAAGGAAGTCCGATTGCAGACAGTAGATGGTTGTTTTGGAGTTTAATGCAGAAAGTTTTGGATATGCCATAAGTTTCAGCATTAGAGGTAGCAGTGCGTGTGGGTTAGTTTTAGACTAAAGGCTAAGGGATGTGGCCAGATTTAGTGTGTGTATCTGTGAATGCTCACACATGCAGGCGCAAAAGGTTAAGTGTGTGTCTGGGATGCTAATGCCTAAAGTTTTGGTTATACTGGAAGCCCTGCATTAGGCCACGGAGCGTGTGCACAGGTTGTGAAGGTTAGAGAAAGGGGTAGTGTTGTGCAAGTTTTCCTTTCTATGTGGTGTGCGTGTGTGTGTGTGTGTGTGTGTGTGTGTGTGTGTGTGTGTGTGTGTCCACCCCGGGTGCCTTGTGTAGTGGTAGTGTAACATCAAGAGTAAAATTTAGCAGAGCTGTTCTTTAAAGTCTGTTCTTCTGGATGTCTGGAGTCCAAAATAAATTATTTAGGTTGTCTGGTGGTCTGCTTCCTCTATCTAATCTTCTATCTTCTAACCTAGAAAATGCAACTGCTATCTCTCTAGTCATATATCTTAACCTCTTCATTCCCTTCTTCCCTTTAAATACTTTGGCTCTGACTCTATCTTTGATTGCAATTCTTTCAGCATGTCAACTCTGGTTTCCTTTCTGTATATAATGCATGTAAATAGTATTTTTTTTCAATTATTGTTGCTATATATATAATGTTATCTGTTGCCTTTATACCCTCAAGTCAATTATGTTATTCACTTTGCATACAATATCTGTATACATTGCATTTTGTCATTTACTCTGTATATAATATCACATATCTATTCCCCAGGCTGAGAATGAAATAGGTCTAATGGGATCAGTGCTCGACCCCAGTTAACAAATTCAAAATACAATAAAATTATCACATACAGGAAGGTTCCATCTGGTAGGAAGTGGCTTGGGGAGGTACACCCAGACAGTTACAGAAAACTACAAGATGTACAGGTTAGAAAGCTGAAACAGTACATCTAAGCAAGCACACTATTACTGGTAGTAAGAAAAAAAAAATGGAGGGTTCCATTCACTTTGAGTTCCGGGTTCAGTAAACTGAAACCTGATTAAACCAAACAACTGAAACTTAGGTGAATACAGGAAAAGGCCACTGATGGACCTGTTCCCTCTACACATTTGTAGCAATTCACTCATTTTTTAGGTCTGTTGACATAAATTTCAACTAATATTTTGTTGAGATGCCACTCAACAAATCAACACACACCACATATATCTCTCCACAAATACACACGCACACACAATTACATTATGACTGTTCAATACACAAATGACCGACAAAAAAAAGACTGAAAACACAAATCACTGAAAACTAAAGACCATTTACAACTCAGTGAACGCTTCACTCCCATTATTAGCAAACCCAAGCCAAAAAAACTAGATCAATCGTCTTTGTAGCAATATTTGTTAGGGAATGGATTTTTCTTAATGTAATGTGTAGGGGTGAGGTTAGGAACAGGGTAAGGGTTAGGGTTATCATTAGCATATGAGTATAGTATGACAAAGCCCTCTGCACCACCTTACAAGTGTGCTAACCTTAATTACCCCTGTCATAAACCCCAACTTAACACATTATGTTACTAAAAAACATTTCTCTAACAGTAACACAAGACAAAAGGGCAAAGTAAATGCACAACATGAAACAGATACAGCATTAAATCGATCCCCATACCTAAATCTTAACCTAATCCTCATCCATGAACACTGTCACATAGAAACTAACCATTATAACACAACCTTGCACATTTCCTCAACCACTATCTTTTCAAATATTCATTTTTTTCCTGCTCACCCCTGTTCATCTACACTGTATAAACCTTGAATTCAACCAAACTGCGTTCACACAAAAAAGCTTTCACTCAAGCCACTCTGGTGGCGTAGATTGATAAAAGCCCTAATTGTGGCCCAGGTGAACTGGGTTTTATTAGTAGTTCAGGGGACTGATGGAATGGCAGGGGAATAGATAGGTGTACCCTATATTCCAGGGAGAAAGTGGTGCATGGGTATTCTCCATACAGAGATTCTTAGTGGAGACCGGGGACGTCACCTGAAAAGCGGGGGGGGGTTGAAAGGGTGTAGACTGGACCTAGCTTTAGCTGCTATACAGGCGGATGACACACTGCTTGCTCACACTGCATGCTCACCCAAACCATACCACATTACCACACGGGAAGGGAGAAATGGGAAGGTCATATAAGAACCCCCCTTCCCGAGAGATGTTTCAATGTGCTGAGTCCAATTTCTGCAGTCAGCAGCCACTCTTTTTACAACTACACTAACTTGTCAACCACATGCGTTTTCAATATTTTATACATATACATACATTTGTGTGTATGCATACACACACACACATATACACACACACAAACACACACACACACACATATATACAGTGGATATAAAAAGGGAATCAAAAGGATCTCATTGTTAAAAGGTATTAGTCAGGAGAAGGGTACAAAATAATTTCTACAGCATTTGATATACCATGGAACACAGTGAAGGAAGTCATCAAAAAGTGGAGAAAATATGGGACAGCAGTGACGTTGCAAAGAACTGGATGTCCCTCCAAAATTGATGAAAAAACAAGACGAAAACTGGTCAGGGATGCTGCCAAGAGATCTACAGCAACACTGAAGGAGCTGCAGGAATTTCTGGCAAGTACTGGTTGTGTACTACATGTGATAACAATCTCCCATATTCTCCGTATGTCTGGGCTATGGAGTAAGGTTGCAAGACGGAAGCCTTCTCTTACAAAAATCCAGGCCAGGCTAAAATTTGCAAAACAATACATCGAGACTCCCAAAAGCATGTGGGAAAATGTGTTATGGTCTGAGGAGACCAAGGTTGACCTTTTTGGCCACAATTCCAAAAGGTATGTTTGGTGCAAAAATAACACTTCGCATCACCAAAAGAACACCATCCTCAAGGTGAAGCATGGTAGTGTGGCAGTATCATGCTTTCAGGTTGCTTTTCTTCAGCTGGAACTGGGGTTTTAGTCACGGTGGAGGGAATTATGAACAGTTTCAAATTGTTAGAAAAATATATAATAGTAATATGCATGCTTAGTGCATTCGAGGTTTAAAAGGGTTAATACATTTATTCTGCTCACACTGCATGAATCTGCACAGCTATTAGGAACTTAACAAGAGACATTTCATTTCTGCTAATGTCATGAAAATAACAAGAGACATTTCATTTCTGCTAATGTCATGAAACTTAACAAAGAGATATTTCATTTCTGCTTATGCCATGAGAAAATATGCAGCTGCTAGAGAAAACAATAGATGCTTGAAAGTATAAACCATAGTCAGCATTACTTGTACCAAAGCTAGAAATGTACCTTGAATCTAGACAAAATGTAACACATGTATTAGAACTGTACAACTGAAGAACTGAAAAGTTAAGGTGGGCTAAAATAAGCCCAAGGCCAGGTTGTTTTTCTCAAAATGTTTTTGCAAGACAGCAAATAATCTGACCATGTCAGCAATAAGTCTGGTAACATTTTCTGTGAAACATACAGAAAGCCGTGTCCAACTACATCAGCAATAGAATAGTAACATTTTCTGTGTGACATGAAGAAAACTGTATAAGAATAACATACTGATCACCAAAGAGCCAGACAAATCCTGTACCTACATGCTTTGTCTCCTTGCTGCAAGTAATAAAGGGTGCCTTGCTTGAACCTAACGTGCATTGGTCTTTGACGTTTTTTCCTTTTACAGATTGGTCCTTCTGACCGGAACCCTCTCTTCACCTCGGATCAGACGGCCAGGTGGTTGAAACCGTACGGGGAAGAAACTAAATTGGTTCTTCTTATATGGAAAGTCCTCCGACTGAATTGTCGTTCAAAAGAGGCCAGCCACTTTCTGATCTGTGACTGAAGGACGGGTCTCCGCGAATCGGTGATCAATCACGTAGGCTCAGGTAAGGTGAATCTACTTTTTTCTGTTTTCTATTTTAGATCAGGGACTAGATGTGTATTGTTTTTGTCAGATTTTATTTTTCTTGCAAGTCAGGGACAAAAAAGATTACTGTCTTGTCATAGATCAGGAGAAACAGAATAAGTAGGCAGTCATTCTGAAGAGACTATAACAAAATCCGTGGTACCACGTTAAAAATTAAGAGAAGTTACGCAACGATCAAAGGGTAAAACAAAATGGGCAATAATTGCACAAAAAGACCCCAAAATCCGCCGTTAACGGAAGACGCAAAATATATGAAGTCGCAGCGCACCAACAATATTGGATATTATTCAAAATGGGTTAATAAATACGAATTCAATGGAAAATTAGAAAAATCCTCGCTTATCAAACAGCTCAAAAACGATTCCAAGGGTTGGGTAAAAAAGCAACGTCGATTAGGAATTCCTCAGGCACACAGGTGGCTGGAGGAAGTAAACCGTAGGGAACAAAAAAAACAAAGATTCAAAAGCAATGTTTTTAGAAAAGGAGGATAATAACTTAGTAATAGCATCAGCACCTCCGGCTCCCTTACCAGAATATGAAGCAAGCGAACAGGTTAGTCCACCCCCACTATATCCTGTGGTCACTGAAGATAGAGATATTGTGAAATTAAAACGGACTAAAATTAGAGATCCCATCAGGACCAGGTCCCGAACAAAGGCAGGTAATTCAGAAGAAGGTATCAAGTTATGGCAAATAGTTAAGAATTCACGATCTATAGGTGAAGAATTAGAAATATGCCCGCTTACAGAAGTACCCAATCCTCAGGCAGGTCAAGACAATCAGGACCCAACTATCATAGTGTATAGACCTTGGACTCCAGAAGATATCCGGAAAGCCACTGAGGGAATTCCCCATCCAAAGGTTAATTTTAGAAAAGTCTCAGAAGATTTACAAGGAATGAGGTTGAGTTATAACCTAAACGGAGAAGAAATAGAAAAAGTAGTTAGACAAATAGTAGGGCCAGATTGGTACATGATTAGTGGGAACTGGAATCCCCGTGACGCTCCACAAAGACCCCTCCCACATAGCAGCGCAGAATTAGACCAGAGTAACAAATCTTACAGACCGCATCTCTGAAAAATGGAAACCTAGAGCAGACTGGACTTGCATTAATCAATGCATCCAACAAGAAGGTGAAACAACTGACCGGTTTTATGCTAGATTGTTAGAATGTTTTAATAACCACTGTGGAATGCAGGTTCCTGAAGATCAAACACAAGATTCCCCATATGAACAGCAGCTAAAGAATGCATTTTTAAAAGGCAGTAGCACTCCTATAAGCAGTTTTATTACAAAACACATGGTAGACCATTGCACAAGCAGGTTACAATCATTACTTGAATATGCCAGGCATGCCAAAAGGCACTTTAATAGCAAAAAGAAAAAGAAAGCTCAAGTATTTTCTGTAGTAGATGGAGCAGAAGTTTATGTAGTACAGTCTGGGAAAAAGGGCAAGAAAAACGTGCAGGGAAACAAACAATCTGATCAGCGATCGGAGGACTTTGAAGGGCGAAAGAAAAGGGGAGAATGTTTTAAATGCAGTAAAAAGGGACATTTGGCAAGGGATTGCAAGAAAAACAAGAAGGCAACAACGGAAGACAAGGAGGGTGAGGACTGACTATATGGTAGTCAAGAATCACTAGAAGGGGCTAGCGAAGAAAGGACAAATGAGAATGTGATAGAGGGAGTAGAGGAAGTGCAGGAAGTTAGTGACAATGAAGAAAATGAAATATTAGACCTAGCTTTATTGAGCTTGGAGCTCTATTTAGCAGACACGAAACCAGAAGTTACACTCTTGGTAGAAGGGAGGGAGGTCAAATTTTTGTGTGACTCAGGGGCATCACGAACCCTGATACACCCCTCCAAACTGCCAGAAAACACAGTCACCTGATTACATACTGGTCAAAGCAGCTAATGGACAGCTGTATCGGGAGCCTCTCTCCGGGAACATTGCAATAACTGATCCAGTCTCAGGATTGACACAAAGAAGCAAAATTGTAGTTTCTGCAAAATGCCCAGTAAACCTCTTGGGCAGAGACCTCATGCAGCTATTTGGTATAGCAGTAGTCCCAACCATGCAGGGTATGGAAGCACAGCGACAAATTAACACCTTTGTAGTGTAATTGGAGGGTGAAATGTTTTATTGGTACAGCCAAGACTTGGTTACGACTGGTCCAGGACTGTGACCAAAGAGTTAATAAACCTAGCCATCAGCAAGTTCCCCTCCCTTGACATTGATAAGCAACACCTGTTGCACTGTACCCTGTATTATTGCAACACACCAGGACCTGATAAGGAATATGAGCAAGAATTATTTAAGAATCATGCAAACAGATTGATATTGCGTAACCTGTACTGGGACACAGAAGGGAACAGTGTAGCCAGCTGTTCATTGCCCCAGGAGTTCTTTGCACTTTATAAATCTAATCGATTACCACATGTTAGCTTAACCAAAAACAGAAATATAGAATGGGCAGACCTAGGAGAAAAAGTCACGAGATGGGAGAAACAGACAGAACTAGAACTGTCAGAACAAGGAATACAAGTACAAAAGTTGAATTGGATAACTCAGACCAACCCAGCTGTGCACTTGCAGTCTAGCGAGGACAGCTGATCGACACTCCTATTAAAGGAGGAAGACAATGCCTTACGAGACATACCAGAGACTCTCTGGTCAACAGGGAAATCAGATGTAGGACTCATTCGTACAGCGGGACCAGTTACTATCACGCTAAAGTCAGCATTCAGACCACAAAAAAGACAGTATCCCTTAAGAAAAGATGCAGAGGCAGGGATAAAGCCTATTATAGCAGCCTTACTTAAAGGAGGGATAATAGTAGAATCTCCCGATTCACCATGTAACACACCCTTATTTCCAGTTAAAAAGGCCAATGGAGAATGGCATATGGTCCAGGATTTACAAGCCGTAAATGATGCAGTAATACCAAGGGCACCCACGGTGCCAGACCCACACACCCTGTTGAATGATTTGAAAACTCAACAAAAGTATTTTTCTGTGGTAGACATCAGCAACGCATTCTTTTCGATACCGATACACCCTGATAGCCAGTATTGGTTTGCATTTACATTTCAGCGGAAAAGGTATACATATATGCGACTACCACAGGGATATTGTGAAAGTCCAACGATATTCTCACAAGAAATGGCAAGCAACTTGGCGGGATTCACCCCACCGAGAGGCAGTCAGATTTTACTTTATGTTGATGACATCTTGCTGGCGGCCCCCACCCAGCAGGATTGTAGAGAAGATACCATAGTACTTCTATGATTTTTAGCCGCTGAGGGACATAAGGTAAATAAAAATAAACTGCAGCTTTGGAAAAAACAGGTCAAATACCTAGGATATGTAATATCCAAGGAAGGTAGAACGTTAGATGAGGACAGAAAAATAGCAATTTTGCAAGCACCAAAACCCACTACCAAGGAGAAAATAATGTCCTTCCTGGGTACAACTAATTTTTGCCGGAGCTGGATTCCAAACTATGCCTTGGAATCTGCACCTCTGACTGACCTTATATATAAGAAGCCTATGGCAGCGCAGGATTTGTTACAATGGACACCAGAGGCAGCATCTGTCTTCTGTAAACTAAAGCAGTTAATAGTGTCCTCATTAGTTCTGGGATTGCCAAACTACCATAAACGTTTTTTCCAAACTGTAGATAGTAAGCAGGGTTACATGACATCAGTGTTAACACAACAGCATGGGGATAAGCAACGCCCCATTGCTTACTACTCATCACAACTAGACCCAGTGGCATGGTCCTTACCCCACTGTGTACAAGCAGTAGTTGCAGCTGCAATGGCAGTACAGGCATCAGCATCAGTAGTCTTGTTCCACCCTCTCACTTTGAGAGTACCTCATGTAGTCGCGATTATTTTACTACAAGAAAAGGTGGCATATCTTTCCCCTGCTAGGCATCTTTCCTGTATGACTATATTACTGAGCCAACCTCATATGACAATTGAACGATGCACGACTTTAAACCCTTCTACTCTGCTCCTGACCCCTGCAGACGGCACACCGCACTGCTGCCTGCAGGTAATTGAGCAAAAGACACTACCTAGAAAAGATCTCACAGATGTCCCCTTGGATGATGCCGAGGTGACATACTACATGGATGGTTCGTGCAAAAGGGGTCCTGCAGGACAGAACCTAGTAGGATATGCAGTAGTCTCTGATACTGGGATTATAGAAGCAAAACCTTTACCACACAACTTATCTGCACAGGCAGCAGAATTGATTGCCCTGACACGAGCATGTACCTTAGCAAAGGGTAAATGTGTAAACATTTTTACTGATAGCCCGTACGTTTTTTCTACTGTACATGTTTTTGCGCAACAGTGGAAAAACTGGGGAATGATAACATCTACTGGCAAACCTATAAATCATGCACAGTTTATTTTAGATCTTTTAGAATCTATTCAGTTACCTCAGAAAGTAGCCATTTGTAAATGCACAGCTCACACCAAGCAACAAGATAGGATTTCAAAAGGTAATGCGAGAGCTGATACAGCTGCAAAACAAGCAGCCACAGATGTATTTCTTTTAAATGAGGAATTACAACCCTCTGAAACTTTAGATCTAGATATGTTAAAAACAATGCAGACACTCAGTACGCAAGCTGAAAAACAGCGATGGATAAAACGAGGAGCAATCCTCGAAAAGGGGCTGTACATCTCTAGAGAGGGAAAACCGATACTACCCTCTAATTTGTTTCACTATGCAGCATTGTTGAGCCATGGGCAGTGCCATGTCTCAACAGGGGGGATGGTACAGCTGGTGAACCAGGTGTTCACAACGTCTGGTTACAAACTACTCTAAAAAATTTTGTTTGATGTGTCAGATTTGTAACAAACATCATACACAGGGGGCGATAAAGCCCATGCAAGGGAGTTTCCCCACACCACCATATCCGTTTCACACTATTTGTATGGATTTCATACAATTGAACAAATGTGAAAATAAGAAGTATTGTCTTGTCATTGTAGATATGTTTTCCAGATGGGTGGAAGTCTTTCCAACCAAAAATCCAGATGCAGCTACAGTGGCAAAAGTACTTGTCAAGGAAATCATTCCTAGGTTTGGTATTCCAGAAAGAATCTACAGTGACAATGGTACACACTTTGTAAATCAAACCATACAGCAGTTGAGTAAGCATTTTGGTATTTCTTTAAAAAATCATTGGGCATACCATCTGCAAACTGCAGGGCTAGTTGAAAGGCATAATAGTATACTAAAAAACAAACTGAGAAAATTAATAGCTGAAACAGGAAAAACTTGGTTGCACTGTTTACCCCTGGCACTGCTGAGCATGAGAACTGTCCCTACAGCAAAAGGATAGACTCCTTTTGAAAAACTATTTGGAAGGGCTTATTATACACCCCAGTGGAAACTTCTCATGTCATCAAACCAGGAAGCTGATTTCACACTAGCTGAATATATGAAAAAGTTGTTGAGTTATAAACATCTGTTGCAGTCAAATTCTGTTTCAGATAGAAAACAAACCGACTGCCAGGAGACTGGGTGTGGATCAAAATCGTCAAGCGAAAAAACTGGGCATCACCAAGGTGGGAAGGTCCCTACCAGGTGCTTCTTTCGACATCCACTGCAGTCAAGATAGCAGAACGAGCTTCGTGGATACACCTGACGCACTGCAAGCAGGTTAAGAACTTTGAGTTGGACAAAAATCTTACCTCTCCATCGGGGCCCTCAGCACAAAGTCTGGCTACAAAGGGGGGTCAGATCAATAGGACTGATCCGTCTCAACCCCACTGAAGAAACCATCGGTGCTGAAGGTCCTATTAGGGCAGACAGTAAGAGCACGTGTCCAAAGTAAAGATGACGGAATCCAGTAAGATCCAAATACACCTACTTGGAAGAGCCGGAGAAAACAGAAATGCAGAACAACCGTTTCCACAAAAGTATTGCATAACCATCCTGTTGACTGTACTAGTGACAATAATCTTTTTGTTGTGGCCATTCCTTTTCTCAGCCACACAAATTGAACTGCACACTCTTACTTAACCTACACTACACAAACTTTTTAGTTCAGCATTATATTCAAAAAACATGCATTTATACACTCTATATTTTGAAATGTAACCATCTATACACATACACACATGCATATAAATGGATAAGTCCCAGAATTAACTAAGTGCTACCACATTACGTAAAAACTTTAGAAATAACATTTAAACATAAACAAAGATGGTACTTTTATTTTTTGTATATAAGCCATACGAGCTAACGTTCATATTTAATGTTCTCCTGCCTGGGTTTAAATTATGTGAAAGTCTTATTGATATTAAGTTATTAGATACGTTAGTCCAAGCAAAATTGGATTCACAAATAGTAGAAAGTATCCCCCCAAAAAAGTAAAACACGGCCCTGGAACTCTCTCTAAACAAGTGTACTATCATTAATGAAGTCAAACACGTAACACAATAAGACTATTAATAAAACAACATATTTGTGTTGCACTTCTACAACATATAAAAAAATTAAGTTTCTCTTACCAGAATCTCATATAACAACTGGAATATGTTTTTCAGTTCATGAGGTGGTGCCATCTCCAGCTGACTCTGTGCAACAGAAAAAAAACATAGATAAGCACTTGCTGTTTAAATACTTTTATGACATCACCATATGCCATCTGCAAACGCAAACAATACCTCATACAGTTCCATTATGAGTATTTCATCCTTTCTCTATTTTAAAATAAAAGTGGACTGCAGTGTGTCCTAAAAACATACCACATAAGTCAAAAGGAATTATGTGACAGGGACTGAATAAAATGAAAGGTGACATTCTCAAACCTTCCTCATTCTCTCATATTAAATAATTTGAGGGGAAAATAAATAACATAGATATTTCTGAAAGTCCAGAGAATCTGCAAGCTCTAATGGAAAGGATGGGATAAAACCTTGACCTTTGTTCTGGTGACCCTGCTTCAACTGGCACTCCAAATGCTAGGTGGAGCTGGCATTGGGAGGTTATAATATTGCATAGGAGGTATAGTGCAGGAAAGGAGTGGATGTGGAAATACAGACTTGCCACCCCCCATTGCAAGGTGCTGCAAAAGTTGCCCATGGTCAGGTTCTTTCTGGGATACACATATCAAACAAGTCCCCACCTTATGCAATGGATGATGACACCACTTGCAGAACATGATTATTACCTCTCAGTGGAATAGACAAATCATCAGGTCTAAATAATTCTCGTAGTCTGCTTCCTAAGAAAAATAGTTCAATGTGTTTTGCCTCACTGCCCCCCCCCCCAAAAAAAAAGCAGAAGTACAGAGATCTATGAAAAAAACATCAAAAAAAATCAGTGTGTGTTTCATGTGAATGCATTAGGTATATTAGCTGTTGACTACGTCCATAAATTAAGCAAATGGGTCAGTTTCTGCCTAAAAGGCAAAGGTCCTTCGCTGCTGCTTAGTCATATAGTTGAATCTGACTCTGATCTCATGAACATTAACTAGCCAGGCTTGTTTGCCAAGGACTGCTTTTTTATATTCTTGCAAGATCATATTCATTACTTCAGTAATACTGCTTATCCACCTTGGCCTCTGTCACACCTCCCCCCAACACACACCTTTTGCTCTTTCGCAGTACCATTGACTTCAACAGTGAATTCTCTTTTTGCATTATGTAGCCAAAGTATTTAAGTTTTAGTTTTACTATCAGGTGTGTCAGTAAACAGACTGGATTTATTTCCTTAAATACTTTCTGATTTGATCTTTTTGTAGGTCATGGAGTTCTCAAAAGTCTTCTCTAACACCACCGTTCAAAAGCATTTACTTTCTGACACACAGCCTTACAGAGAGTCCAACTCCTCACCACCATGTTATTACTAGGAAAACCAGAGAGACTTTATTGATAGTGTGAAGTCATTACCTTTAAAGTTTTACACAGATATGCCATAGCTTTCCTTTCAAAAAATGTCTCCCCAATTTGATGGTACACTCACCATCTAAAGAAATCTTTGAACCCAAGAACATAAAATCTGACTGCCTCCATTTGTTTATAGTTTATTGGCAGAGGAACAAGACAGCTAGATGGCATCAACATTTAGTCTTTTTGACAATGGGTAACAAAGCCAGCTTTTGCGCTTTCTACTTTCACCTTCATCAACAGGCTCTTCAACGCTTCCACACTTTCACCAATGAGAGTAGTTATCGTCTGCCTATCAGGGGTTAATAATTCTCCCAGAAATTTTGATGCCAACATCTGACATTAAACACAGCATTTTGCATAGCATATTTAGTGCATAAACTAGCTAAGTAGGTTGTCAATATACAGACTTGTTGCACTTATTTCATAATCTTGAACCAGTCAATTATTCCACATTTGGATTTAACTGTTGTATCTTGCTCTGTATACAAATTCCTCAGGAAGCAAATAGGATGATTCAGCATATCCCTATTTTCTCTAAGAACTTTAAAGCAGTCAATAAAGCAGAAATAAGACTTCCAAGATGGATGCACACTGAATAACAACTTAATTTTATCTCTCTCAGAATGAGCGCAGAAAATCAGAAGAGAGAGCCAGTGAGATTGCCTTTTTGGGTACATTTCAGGTACTGGTTAGTGCACTGCCTGGATATCAAACTCATTTAGAGAACATGAAAGAAAATTAACCATAAAAGGTGAGCAGAAAACAGTGGCTGGGAAGAAGCCTGGAGCTGTTCAGCAGAAAGCAGTTCAAGCTCCAACTTTGGTGCAAGACATGGCTTCCAGTAATCTACAGGACAAATAAGTCAAGTGTGCTCAGAACTGATAAAAATAAGCTAAACACTGAAAGAGTATATCAGCTCAAGCAACAGAAGCCTGTAAATATAAGAAGCTTTAAACAGATATTCAGATGAGCTGATAAAACTGTAAAAACTGGAAGTCAAAATGAGGAAAAGGCTGGCTAATATGATACTGTTCACAAAGAAAGGTTTAAAAAATGGTAAAATTAAGAGGACCACATATGTTAGGAAAACATGAGAGTTTCTGCTGTACCAGATAATCTGGAAAGAACAGACTGTAATAATTTTATGAAAGCACAAATAAGCAACTAGGCTGGTATTCCACAACAGGAGTTGTTAGCTGAAAGGGCACATTGTGTGTATGCTCCAAACTTGGGCATGAGAAAGCAGCCAAAGACCTCCAACAGTAAAGTTGAAATCCCACCAGCAGAAAGAGTCAATTCTGACAAAACTGTGGCAGGAGGGAAAGTACTAAAAGTCGGAGACAGTAGAGTCTGGAAAATGATTACTCACTGTACACTAGGCAGAAAAGGAATACATTCATTCCAGCAATCTGGGCATGTCAAGAAGCAGGTGTGAGATTCAAGCTGCTGTATTCCAGCTATTTTCAGAATATTTTTTTTTTCCTGGAGGGTCAAAGTCATTTTTGATGCAGAACATGTTAAGGAGGAAATACAAAAGTTTGTCCACCAAAAAGTGACTTTTCAAACAGAAGTGGGCTCTGCTTCTTACTCTTCTGATAATAAAGCCCAGAGAGAGACTATGCCATGAAATCTTTTACAATAACATGAAGGAAAATGCTTGAGAAACAGAGAAAAGGACAGGAAATTACTAGAAAAAACAGCTGTCCATTGGAAATGAGCCAGAGACTGGAGTTGGGAGATGGATATCAACAGGAAGAAAACCAGCAACTCTGAAATTAATGAATACGTTTGAGATTACAAAGCATCAATCACATTTGTGAAATATGGTAGAACAAGAAAATCTGAAAATACTGAACTTGTTTTTACTGTGTTAAACTTGCAGGGGATTCCCAAAGCATATGTGCTCTTTCTTGTAATCAATGTTTGGAAGATTACTGGGGGGGGGGGGCAACTGTAAGTAAGCCAACTTTTGTTCTTAACAGTATTTTTTAAAACATGACACATACTGCATTCATCCATCCATTCACAACCCCTTTTCCTATTTTTGCACATGGAGTTGGGTTATCACTTCAACAGTGACAATCATCTAGCAATAAGGTTTCACCTACTGGGTGGCTAGCTCTGCTGTGTCTGTTCTTCCATCTCTCTCTCTCACACACACACACACACACACACACACACACACACACACACATGGAAACTTACACCCTATGGTAAATTTAGTGTGTCCACTGCAACTACTGCATATCTATGCAATGTGACAGCAAACTGGAGGAAACCCACATGAACACAGGAAGGAAATGCAGACTTATACCGCATGTTATAAAGTACAGCATTTTCAGTTATTTTTGTGCATTATAGGGACACTAAAGTAAAACAGGTGCCCTTATCTTCCTGTGTGTTTAGTTTTAAGAAATGCAGGCACTGCACTATAACAAGAGAAGAAATCCTAGACAAAAAGATGTTTAAGATAACCGGCTGTAATGTTAGGTTAAGGGACGGGTTATAAAATATACAGAGTATGATGCAAGTAAAACTGATATGCATTTTCTTACTTTTGCATAGGGAAATGTCTACATTAAGGCCCTTAGTTTGATTAAACAAAGTTTTAAGTGGAAGCCGGTAAATAAAAGAACACTGAATGTAATGAAAAGTTTTCCTTTAGCAAATAAATGTTCACAGTGCAACATGAGAAGCTTGTAGCTGAAGGCAACTGTGTATCTGGTTCTCATGTTTCTATGGAGACAAGCTGTATCTGGTTCTCATGTTTCTATGGAGACAAGCTGATAAGTTTGGGCAATAAAAACAATACTTATTTTCTTTTTAAGGCTAAAAGATAATGTTTTCTGAAAGCATTCAAGTTGTTTTCTACTTCTGGAACAGAAATGAAGACAAGACAAAAACAGACAGCACTTAGTGTAATTAGAAACAGGTTATACCACATGTCTCAGCATGGATAACCTACATTACAGGTCAAGTAAAGCCTGTGACTGTATCTGCCAATCTGGGACAGCTGTTCCTATTAGGAGAATTAAACATCATTATTTGAAGATGTACATACGTTGTGTGTGTTTATATTAAGTTAACAGATTATGGGGGTGCTCTGGGACTTTTTTTTGTTTGAGGGTTTCCATTAAAAGAAAATTTCTTGTAAGAAGTGACATAAGTTCAAATTAATATGACAAAAAAAAACAACTGTACAAACGATTAACTTGTCAATAATTAGTGCATGCATAACACAAAAGCTGAAACTAGAAATTAAAAAAAATCTGTTATACATAACAGGTGGGAATAATAACTTCTCATCATAATGGCAACACTTTCCACATTATCTTTGAACATGAATGGTCTCACAGGTATATACAAAAAAAGGAAGAGTAGTGAACTATATTAAGAAATGCAGAGTAGAAATAGGAGATACTTTCAGAAAGAACTGAGCATGTCAATTTGATAAAGAAAGGATTTCAGGATGGTTATGCAGCTAAATATCTGGGACAAAGGAAAATGGGAACTCCAATAGGGATAAAATAGGACAAAAAGATAATTGGGTCAGATTTGTAGTAGTAAGGGGCTACTGGACAAGGGGAGGAGAATTACACTGGCATGCATTTATATTCCACCTAACACTGCTACAATGGAGAATAAGAAAATTCTGGGACAAATCAGCAGCTTTCAGCATGGAATTTTACTTATAGGTGGGAACCGGAACTTGATTTGTAACAGTGGGGATGTTTTTGGGAGGCCTAGAAGGGAAAATATAACAAAAATGGCAGATTTTCAATAGGACAATGGCTATTCCTCACCTGTCTGTTAAATAGAGAGGAATTTAAGGAATGGGTAACGGAAATTATTTGTGAGTTATTAGGGAAGATAGAAATTTCTTCAGAAAATATAGTAAGGGAGTGGGATAAAATGAAAAAGAGTTTAATAATAGAGTAGAAATAAAAGAAAAAGAGATACATTAATAAGTAACAGGAATTATTTAGAGGGACTGATAAAGGCTAAAGTATTGCAGAATAGGGGGATCGACTGCAGAATGCTAAACAGAAAATAAGGAACTACCTCGATAATATGCATGTGTTTAGAAAGACTGCTGTTAAGCAACTATTTTTTGATAACTCAGGAGCATAAAAGCTTTTAGCACAACAGCTTAGGTAACAGAAAATAGAAAGGGTTGTTGCCAAGCTTAGGGAACCTATAACAAGGAAAATAACCAGAGATCATGTAGAGATACTGGAAATATTTCAGAAATTTTACGAAAATCTATATAAATATATATATCTACACGTCAAGCAGAGCACCTCTTTGGCCTTCTTCAAAAGGAACCTTGATGATTGGATGGGGGAAAGGAAATTCACCCCAGGGATCACGTCAGTCATCCTGCTAGACAGGGGTCCAGGGAAGTAAATAGTGTGGGAAGAAATAACCAGGGAATTGTTATGGCTAGGCTTCTATAGGCCCTAGGGCCGATAGCCTAGTACCAACCTATGAACCTATAAAGCAGCAAAATGTGGAAATCAAGAAAAAGTATACATGGAAAGGTTTATGGAACAATTAATATTGTTTGTGGAAGATGAGGCTCAATTGTTAACAGGATAGGATGAGATGAAATAAAAATGGTGATGTATAACCAATCTACAGGAAAGTCTCCAGGAATATATGGCACTCCTGTTGAAGTTTGGTAGCTAGGAGAAAAGAAAGTGATAAAACATCTGGAAAGGTTTACTTTAACAGTATTTTAAAAGGTGGAGAAGAACAGACATACTGCAAAGAAAGTTGTGTTGGCTGTAATACCTAAAGATGGTAAAGACCCAACAGATCCAGCTCATAGAGGCCCCACTGTGATTCTAAACCACGACGATAAATGTTTATGTCTATAATGGCAAAGGTGATGCCAAAATTGGCAATGTGTTTTTGTGAAGGAGAGGCAAACATTTGACATTAATACAACAATATGTTCCACCGGGAAGCATAATGTAAGAAAATACCACTGTTGTTGAACAAGTTATTTTGGGATTACCTGATCTGAAGAGGAATTTCAGAGTTACACAGATAAAGCATTTTATACATAGCAGAAGCAGAAAGCTATAATTCAAACTGGAAATAGATTATGGTGAAACAAGGGAGAAGCTCAAGAAGTAAGGAGAGATTGGGATTTTTGATGCAGATCCTTCAGCATAATAACAATAACTATAGAGGATATGATGTCCATAAAGTAGCAGAAGGTATTCTAAGAACCAAGTCAACAAGAGAAAGGAGATTCTGCCAATAGGGATGACTGCAATTAGAGGTACAAAGAATGGGCAAGAGGGGGATGGAATTTATTGGAGGAAACTGGCAATGGAACCAATGTATTGGGAGCAAATAATTAGAGAGGGAATGGTAACAGAATAGGAAGAGGCCAATAATACATTTGGAATGCAGACAAGAGATTGCCTTCCATATCAAGGATTGATATCAGAATATAAGCAAAGAGAAAGGAAAGGGGGATCCAAAGTGAAAGACCAGCACTGGTACAGGTTTTAGTAGAATATAGAGCAGAAGCAGTTAAATGAGGGATAATTAGTAGGGCATATAAAATATTGCACGGTAACTACAGAAATAAATCAGGAGGAGGTTAGAAAAGGCTGGGAAGATAAGACTGGATAAAAAATTCACAAAAAAAACAATGGAAGGATTTATGTATGGCTCCCAAATATGCAACAAAGTCTAGAAGATTTAGGATTTTTACTTAGAAATGTTTGTATATGTATTTTTATACCACAAGCAAACTCCAAAGAATTTTCTTTAGGTAGACTACAAATGCTGAAGATATAATGGGGAAGAAAGAGGTAACCACCCCAACCACCCATGCTAAGCTTCTAGATGTCGAGACAGACAACCTAAAGTTTGACATTCATATTGCCCAAACTATCACAAAGGTCCACAAAAAACTAGGTCTATTCTATCGCAACAAACAATTTCTCACTAAACACACCAAAGCTACTATAGCTAGGACACATCTGTTGTCTACCCTCTTTTATGCATCCCCAATACTAACAAACCTACACAAAGCTGACCTTAACCAGCTAGAATCTTGTTACAACAAGATTGCTAGGTTTGCTAACAGGACCTCATACAGAACTCATCACTGTATTTCTCTAAAAGAACTAAACTGGTCGGAGCTGCCACTACTACTAAAACTCAATCAATTATCACTGGCTCACAAATTATACTATCTCCATGACAAGCCCCCTGGTCTCCAGAATATACTACCACCTTATTCCACAGCTAGATCCCTCAGATCTAGTACCCAAAACTGCCTAGAAATCATAAAACACAACAATGATGCTAGGAAATCTCTCTTCAGTTACTCTATTTCTAAAGCCTGGAAATCCCTACCAACCCACCTGACCTCCACTACCTCCACTAAACAATTCAAAAATCTCCTGAAAACTCACTTAATGAGCAACTTAATTATGCTCCTGTGTCTCTCTAGGTTAATCACTTAAACTACTCTCCATTTATATTCTCACGCCCTCTCCCTTTTTCTGCATCCAACTTGGTATCCTTTCTCAATACTGATACTACTGATTCTCTGCTAGGCTTGATATTTTCAGTACCACAAAAGTATATTCACAGTATGTATTCTGAGAAAAATGCTACTGTGAGTAATACCTTTACTAGGTTGGATTTCTATAACACCACAATGACTACATCGGTATGTACATTAAGGCTAGTTCTAATATGAGTGTTTCCTCTGCTAACAAGTGTTCTCATATAGTGTCATGATGCATACTTTTAGGAATAAATATTACTATTTCAATATACTGCATGCAAGAGTTCTATATAACCTACTCCAATGAATTAGATTTTCTTCTGCTGTTTACTATGTTTTTACTAAATATGCAATAAGCTTGTTTATACTTACTTGTTGTAAATATGTACAAAGTTTACACTAATATTTCACTGTTCTTGCTTGTTTAAAATTACTACTGTAAATGTGTAACAATATGGAGCTTTTCTCCCAGGGCCTCCACTGAAAATGGACCTGTGTCCAGTTGGACTTTCCCAGTTAACAAATGTAAAATAAATAATAAAATAAAAATAAATAAATTGGGAACATATTTTGAGGGGATGCAATAAGTTTGCAGACTTAAAAATATCCCTGCAGACTAATCTGTCAGAAATACTGGGTGAGTAAATTGGTGCAACTAAGGAAATTATTTTGTGAGGTGTGATACAGAATCAGAATTGCCTAGAGATGGTAAGGCATTGTTGAGTTTAATTCTTGTGGCTGTCAAAAAAGCAATTACTTAAAAATGGAAACCAAAGTTTAAGCCAGCCATACTAGTAGTAGTGAATATATCAACAGAGAAAAAAGAACTGCTAGTGGGATCTTTAGAAAAGCGTAGGGGAAAATTATATAGAAAAAATGGGAATTGTGGGAACAATACCTGCAGAATACTGTTCTGGAGGAGGAATGAGGTTTAAGGGAAGGCAGGAATTGAATGAGCTATGTAATGTTTGATTCACAATGTTGTATAGAAGATATGTTATGTATAATGTTTGCAAGTAAAAATATGTCAGCATGGTTTGCTTTCATTTATATATATATATGTATGACTGCCTGTCATAAGTGACAATTCAATCAAGATGTTTCTTGTTTAAAAAAGAAATAAAGCAGAAATAAATAAATACTTCTAAGGAACTCCTTTGTTTTCCCATTTATTCAGCAGATGCTGGCATTTTGACCTCTAGTCCCTTTGCCCTGAATACCAACTTGTACAGCTTGCAGTTCTCAATCCATTTGTCACTGCAATCTTACTTGCAGGACCTTGAAATACTTTTCAACTATGTCCAGTAGTGCCTTATGAGAATGGTGTTGTCTTGATAGGGGAAAATACAGTACTTTTATACCTAGAGTAGAATTTTTTTTCATTTTTTTTGTGTTTACCTTGCTTATCCTAACCTAAATACACACTGGGTGGGATTATGCTGTCAAAGATCAGGAAAAGTGGGTATTACTGTTCCCTGACATTACATTAGGTATTACGGCATGACTGTGTTCGTGTACAGTGCTGCACTTCCAAGACTTCACGGCTCTTAAAAACATAAGTCAGTCGCAATGATGCCCACTTGCGTCACTGCAAAGATCTGCTTTTGTATGACTCGTGGGGATAGCGAGCACATTGTTCTGGTTAAAAAGCTAACTGCTATTATCTTTAGATAGTCTGCCCTACCCTATTCTTTGCTTGGATGTTTGTATTTTAGCCATTTTCACACAGGCATAAAACTGTGCATCAAGATGGAGAATCCAGATAACTTTTTTATAAATGACCTATTGGAGAGGGTTTTTAAGACTATACATGTTTGATGCCAAGTCAAGATAGATTACTGTTTCTTGCTAACAATGAAATTGCAGGAAATGCTCACACCTCTTTAAATGGTATAAAATGGGTTAAAAGCACAATGCACCTTAACTGAGAAAGGGGCTCAAGATGATCTAGATTTTGTAGCAATAAGGTATGGTAGCAGTGCTTATGACTTAAATACAAAATATTTTGGACTGCAAAAATGTACCCAATACAGGATTATTCTCCAATTTGAGCTCTGATGAATTTCAGTAGGTTCCCTATAAACAACACTAAAACACCAAGAATGCTGATAATTGTGCTTTACTACATGATTTTATTGAGAGTAATATAGTTACTGAACATGTTAATAGTAAAATAAGGGTAGTTTTATCCTTAGGTAGTGAAAAGGAATTTAATTTTTTGGACATAACAGGTTGTTCCTAATAATATAATCCTGGACATGACTTCATTTTGTAAATATTGCTATGGCTATGGACTCTCAAGACACTGCTAATGTAAATTTAAATACAGATCAAATGTGATGACTACTTGAGGATAGCCTTAATGAATCATGGGACAAGAATGGTAAGTCTGACGGTGAGTTTACTCAAAGATTTGTGGAGTTAATCTACAAGAAGAAACACAGAGGAGCACTGGATGGGAGAAGAGGGTGTTAAGTCACCTTCTATGCAGAATAAACAAAAGTTAAGTACCTACCATAATGATAGATTAGTGCTGTCGTCTTCTCATCTGGTTCAACATGTGGGTTGCCAGATTTGACCTTGGCACCTTATACAAAAGTTTGGATCCAAGAGGTCTGACTCAATCCCTACTCACAATTCTCCTGCCTAAATTAACTCAGATTGAGTTTGTTGAATGACCTACTATATATATATATATATATATATATATATATATATATATATATATATATATATATATATATACACACACACACACATGCACAAACACACATACATACAGGAGAAAAACATAATAAACAAAGTGCAAGCGAGAGTGAGAGAGAAGGGATCAGACAGGGTCCAAAGGAGAGAAGATGATAATTTGGCAGGGAGAAAGAAAGAGGGGAGATGAACCAGACTAAAAGAAGGCAATATGTATCTACTGCTATGGTAAATATATAACCTTTGTATCCAGTATTGTTTTTATTTGTCTGATTCAATGTATGGGACAGATTCCTAAGCTACCCGACCAACAGGCACATGGGTAGTCGCATGTAAGGACATTCCTGAGTATGGCGAGATACGATGGTATGAGGTGAGGACCAAGAAACTGCAGTGTATATGTCTCTGATAGGTACTTGTTTTGCAAATGCAGTTCATGTTACTGTTGCTATGATACAGTCAGCCCTTAGGCTTTGATTGTAAAGATGTATGAATCACAAACAAATGAAATGCAATCTGCCAACCATTTTGAATCACCTCTGATACCGATTGCCCCAGCTTTTTCTTGGAGAAGGATATAAACAGTTGAAGTGATATTATTAGCATGATGGAGATAGAGTTGCCTATGCACATCTAAGGTGTTTAATATATGTTCTCCTTTATCAGAAAACGGGAAGAAAACTGGCAATATCAATCTGTTGACTCAAGTTAAAATCAGAAGCTACCTTAGGAAGGAAAGAAGGGTTAGTTCTCAATGACACAGTCTTTATGAAAGATAAAGGGAGATTTGCATGTGAGTGCCTGCAGCTCTGACATCCAATTTAGCAGATGTAATGGCAACCAAAAAAAGTCTTCCATGACAGAAACTTCATATCTATGAATGCCGCTTGTTTGGAGGGCTTTTGGGTTAGAGACTGAAGTAAGATGGTGAAATCTCATGGAGAGATTGGATCATGAACTGGGGATCTCAATAAAAAGGGTCCTCTAAGAAAGGCTTTAGACACATTCAGGGAAGCAATAGAAGCACTGTTGAGTCCGAGGTGGAAGTCTGAAATGGCTGCTAACTGTACTTTATTTAACATTTCTTAACCGGGAAAGTCCGAGGAGCGAGCCAATTTTCAGTGGAGGCCCAGGGAGAAACACACCACACGCATGTCTTTTTAACGTGGGAGGAAACCCACAAGAATGCAAGGAGGACATACAGAGACTGCACAGAAGGTACTCCAGCCAAGAATCGAACCGGAGAACCTCTTGCTGTGAGGAAATGCTACTACAGTGCCATCCATTAATAGTTGAATAACTTGACTCAGCCATGAAAAGATCTGAAAGAAATTCCAAATTTTTGGGATGGGTGCTGAAAAAGGGCCTAGTCCATTAGAAGAGGTCCAGATGTAGAAATGCTGATATTTGCTCTTGTAAGTCTTTCTAGTTCAGTTTCTTTTAGAAGATATGATATGGATTACCGGGGAAGATAGCTTGGCATTTCTGGCTATTGTCAGATCTGAAAAAAACATCCAGTTAGCTTCAGGGTCTTGAGAACTGGTAGAGCCGTGTGAGGAGATTCAGAAATGTATCCAGAACTGGGGGGGAACTATATATGCAGAGGCCAGAATGGACCAATGAGGATTACCATGGTTCTTGCACTCTACAGCTTTCTGAATGAAACTGGTGATAAGAGGTAATTGGTGGAAATGCATAAAGGAGACCTGGGAGCCAAGGATGGACTACAGCATCTCTCGGAAACTGTCCCTGTGGAGGAATAAGGGCAAAGCGACTTTGAATTTTTTACTTATGGACGAAGCAAAAAAGGTTGTAGCAAAGTTGGCCACAGCAGCTGAAAATCCCCATTGCCACTGTGTTGTTGAGAAACTAGCTGTGGGGCAGTAGTACAGTTCTCCTCAGTTTGTCCACTAGAATGTTGGGCATCCTTTACACTGCTACTAGAAAGTGGTTGGAAGATATTGCCCACTGCCAAGTTTTCATGGCTTCTGGGCAAAGAGGATATGATCGGGTTTCACCTTGCTTGTTGATGTACCAAACCACTGACATATTGTCTGAGGGTATGGCAATCATATCCTTAGGTATATGGTTTTGAAATGCCTCCAGCGTAAGGAGGACCACTTAACTCCAAGATACTGATGTGAAGCATGGCCTCTATTGCAGACCATGTTCCTTGGACCGTCCTTCCTTCAAAATGCCTCACCCACCCAAGGAGGAAGGCACCCATGGTAACTGTGGCTTTGGGTATGGGGGGAGGGGCAGAAGAGTCTGCCCTAAGTTACTGAATTGGACAAAATCCACTGCAGAATGTGGTCTCTGCAAACCTATGTGAGATGTACTCTGTAATGAAGGGGATGAAGTTTTTGCGACCACTGTACAGTTAGCGTCCACAGGAGAACTTTCAAATGGTATCTGGCTAAGAGAACCATCACTACAGAGGAAGCCACTAAAGACAGGAGGCATAATGCCAGTACAGCTTGGGGTCTGGGATAATTTACTACTAGGAGAGCTACGAATCTGATTGATTTGACTCCTGCTGAGGAAGGTTTTGCTATCTGATGTACAGTGTCTATGTGGCAACCTATGAATTCTATGGAATGAGTAGGAGGTAGTTTTGCTTTTGCTGGTGTTTATAGAGATGCCCAGGTAAGTTGTTAGTTATAATAGGAATGCCTGATGTGTTAGAAGTAGATCCCTGGAGATAGAAGTTAAAAGCCAGTCATCTAGATATGGGAATACTTGGATCCCTTGTAACCTGAGATAGGCTGTCACAGCTGCCATTACCTTGGTGAACAAACAGGGTGCTATGGTGAGATCGAAAGGCAGTGCTCTGAAATGATATTGACTGGCTCGCAGCTGGAAAGGGAGGAATTTCCTGGATTGCCGCTTGATCTTGATATGATATTAGGTGCCCTGGAGACTGACACAGCACATCCAACAGTCCTTCCTCAGTAGAGGCAGCATGGACTGTCTAGTGACCATCCAGAATTCCGTTTTACAAATTGATTCAGATTGCTAACATCCAAAAACTGGTCTTAGATCCACTGTCTTTTTTTTTGGAACTAAAAAGAACCTTGAATAGATGATAGACCCTAACTGGTCTTGGGGACTTCCACTGCTGTTGATTCCAACTAACTAGGAATCTTTTGTATTTTTCAATGGGGATCTAAAAATGGTATTGTATAACCTATGGTAATGACCCTGGCACCCAAGAATTGGAAGTTATATTTTGCCAGGCTAGAGGAAGCAAGGAAATATATCTCGAGATTGCGTCCAGAGTGCATCACTCGGGCAGGAGTACAGGGACGCTGAGAAAGTTTCTCAGTGAATGGCTCATGGAAACCTTGGTTTTGCGGACCACCTCCACCCTGTGGGTGAAGTCCCAGGAATTGCCTCCTCATCTGCCTCTAGGAGGCCCATCTCCAAGAGTGTCCTACAGAAAAACCTTGAGATCTTTTGAACCACATTTTCTTCCTCCTCTTTGATTACTGCAGAAGGATCTCTTAGAGGCTGGATATCAGATTCCAAGACAAGATCTTGCCTTCCTGTTCACTCATGTTAAGCATATCCTTAATTTTTTGTCCAAATAAACCGGAGCTATTATAGGGTGTATTTATGAAGGATGTCGTAAAGCTTTCCACAAAGTCACACAGCTGCATCCATGGTTGATGTCGCATAGTGATAACTGTGCTGGCTGTTCAGTCTGCATTATCTACTGTAAGGTAGACAACTTGGTATCCACAGTTTTTTGTATATCTGATGGTAAGCTACCCGGCCAAGGAATTTAAGAGTGTCTTAATAAAATCACACTGGAAACATGTCAGGTGAGCCATGAGGTTCAGTGCATGAAGAGAAAAAGTGGCTGAAGCACAAGTCCATTCCTCAGTCTGTCCAACGCCCTTGACTCTGTTAGGGGGATGGACAAAGGAACTATCTATAAACGGTTCCTTCTTTGTGCTGCTGCTAATACCAGGGCATCTACAGGGAGACCCTTAGCACAATGTTTTCTTTCCTTGAGAGTGACCAGAATTCCGTCCAGTTTCTTTTAGATGGGGTCTGCTACTTCAGACTAAGGCACTGGAAGGAGGGACCACCAAGATGTTCAAGGGCTGGACACAAAGGCTTGGAGAAACACTGGCTCATCAGAAGGAGGAGTTTTGGTGGACCACTCCTCCTCTGTTTCATTAATTTGAGGGTGTCTCCAAAGTTTATGTCTTCGGTGGAGAGGGGCGGGACTTCTCCCTCATTTAAGTCAGTGTTTTCAGTGACAGACACAGGAGAGGAGTCTATATGCATCCTCTTCCAAGTCCTCTTCCAGAGAATATGCTTTGGGACTCCTGATGGGGACACATTGAAACTGGACATGGGACTCAAACCCAGACTAGTCTTGAAGCCTAAATGATCTGTCTGTCCCTGTCTACTAGAATGAAAGGAAGTAGGAGTCTTCCTCAGAGGAAGTTTGGATGGATCAGAACACTGAGCACATAATAGTCATCCTGGTCTGGCCAAGGCTCTCCGCAAGGCCTTGAAAGCGGACTCAACCAATGGAACCAAAGAAGAGCTGTCTAAGTTAGTAGAATCGGTAACTCTCTCAACTCCAAGAGCTGATGGATCTGAGGAGGACCTCATAACTGAGCTGTTCAATGCCAAAACCTATATCAGTTCTGAAAACCTCAGGATCAACTCCACTATCAGAGCTCTAACACACACTACCGCTGGGACTGCACTCAACCCAAGTATATCAGTGCTGTGGGAAAATGCTGATGCAGAACTCTCGATTCCAAAGCTGGTACAACAGGAAGGTTGGATCTGACATATACCGGCGCCAAGAATGGAGATGGTTGTAGGAAGCTGAACAACTGAGATGGAAGGGGCTGATGCCAGTACTTTCTTTGGGGACAGAGCTGGGAGGACTCCCTTCTGACTCTGAGTCCACAAAAACTAGTCAATGTCAAATTCTGTAAGGTTCCTAGTAAATCGACCAGATCTCTAGGATGAGACTAGGGAAGTAGTCAAAGGTAAGTTTTGCAATACTGGTATGTGAAGCTTGGGGCTGATAGGCCTAGGTGAAAAAGAAGTCTTCAGGGAGGGAATCTGGATCCTGGGGACAGTAGGATCTGACTGTATGAAAACCTTAGGTGCCGTCCCCGTGATAGCTGTGGTGTCCGGAGTCTTTTTATAGATTTATCAAAGTAATTCTCAAGTCTCTTTTCTTTAGATTTTTCTCTTGCTTTGTCTCTATCCTTTTCTCTCTTTTTTCTTTTGATCTTGCCCTTTCCTTGTCTCATTTTTGTGCACATAAATGTAAACTCTGAGAACTGATGATGTCATTTTCATTCATTCCTCAACTGATGGGTTCATATCTGATACTCTGATCCAACTTGGCATTATTTATAATGCCCCACCAACCTAACATGCCTCCGATCTCATTTGCTGCCAGTAGGTACAGACATGGACTGCGAACTCTTGAGCACTGTGCAGTACCTTACAAATATTTTCTTTGTTGGCTTTTATGTGAGTCTTTATCTTTTTCATATTTTACCCTGTCTCTTTCCTCCCTCCCATAATATTCTGATTGCTGCTCCTAATTATAGCTTTTTATTTAACATTTTTAGTTAACTTCAATGCTATTCCTTTGTACTCCTTGGGCACTCTTTTCTAACACTGCTGGTAGTTTTTCTTATTTCCCTTACCTCACTCTCTCTTTTTTTTTTTTTTTTTTTTTTTTAAGAAAAAGGAGTTTTATTTTTTATTAGTTGGTTAGGTACCGTGTTTTTTTTTGTGGTACTTGGTTTTTACTGTTTTTAGTAGTTTACTTTTCTGCTTAGCAATATGTCAGAAAAACCTTCGGGTTTTAAGAAGTGTATTTCCTGTGGGCATAAGATCCCAAATTCTGATACCCATGGGGAATGTGTTAATTTTTGCGTCCAGGTCACTTGGATATTGACTGCAATATCTGTGTCGGTTTCAATTCTCAGGCCCTGACTGTTCATAAAACAAACTGATAAATCTTTCCCTTCAGCAGCTGGGGCTCAAACCCCTAAGAAGCCTGATAAACCTAAAGGCAATCCTCAAACCATGGACAGGGAGACTCAAAAAAAGACATCCTGACCATCCTTCAGCTTCGACCTTGGTTGCTTCCATGGAGCCACCTGCCAAGGTCGTAAAAAAAGTCAGATCCATCATTACCAGATCCGGCTTCTTGGGCTGCAAGATCTCCTCGGATCCATACGCCTCCATTCCCATTGGAGCCTATGCCATCAAGCCTCCCCCTCTCCATTTCTTAAGGAGTTGCCCAGAAGGCATTCTAGACCCCCTTCCATGACCTCCTCTCTTCTGTCATCCAGAAGCCTTTCCAAAGCAGACATGGACAGGATGATGAGGAAATTCCTCAGAACACAGATACAGATGGGAGTCCTTTGGGCTCATATCCCCTCTGAGCTTGGGACCCAACCACAGACACTTCCCCTTTGATTTCTCCTTATACAATCCATCCTTCTGTTTCAGAGCCATCAGATCCGAGATCCTTGGGGGCATCTTCTTCAGATCCAAAGAATATTGTTTTGTTAACTTCGAAGGTTAGTCTGAATCAACTGACACCGAACATCTTGGAGCTGAAGTACTGGTACTGGGTCCGGGGTCTTGGAGTCGACTCCGAAATATTCAAAGCCATCTCTCCCCTCTCAGAGCGCTAGACAGTTCAGGTCTGACTCCCTCCTCGGGTGGAGTGTTGATGGGGCTGCAGGGGCAGTTGATCTATGAAAGGTCAGTTTTGGATCCGTCGACTTCTGTGTCTCCTAGGCCTTCCGTGTTCGAGGTGGTGGAGAAATTCTTCTCTATGCCTACAGAAATTACATTTCTGCCACCATTGGATCAGACTTTACCTCATTTTGTTCTGTGTCCTGATCCTCAATCACAGCTAGCCTCCGCAAGCCTTCAACCAAGTACAGCAAGGCACTGGTTCTCTCTTCTGATATTTCCCCAGAACACCCCACTGAGGAAATCCCTCATTAAAACAACGTGCAAAAGGAGGCACAAATTCCCCGCAGGAATTTCTCACTGATGACACTGATTTTAATGAGAGGGAGGGGTCCCCCAGATCATCACCTGATGACATCTCCTTTGGAGGCATTCTGGAGCTCCACAAACAATGAGGTGGTTGGGTCTTCTGATACCCTCTCCCAAGAGAAAAAAGAAGTTATTACTCACCATAACATTCCATGTTTGTTGTCCATAATCTCGCCTTCATTCTTGATGGCTGGGTTCGGAACCGAGCATCGGTTCCAACTTGGCCACATACTAAAGCTGGCTCGAGGCTACACCCTATCCCTAGATGCCTAGCGATAGTTACCCAGATCTCGTTTGTAAGAAACCAATCACTAGACTATCTAACCCACCACAGTAAAAGCAACAAACTCTCTGCCTATAACTCATGAGGCACGAAGAGAATCAGAGAACTCCTAGCCAATTTCAAAAAACTCCTCTCGATCCTCCAGGAAGGGGAAAGGAGGGTGGGATGCAAGAATGAAGGCGAGATTATGCACAACAAACATGGAACATTATGGTGAGTACCTAACTTCTTTATGTTATGTTGTCCTATCCCGCCTTCATTCTCGATGGTTGAGACAACGTCCCCAGCACCTTCTTTCTTGGGTGGTTCAAGGGAATAAACTCTTCAGAACAATGGAACTAAAGGATGCCCTGTTCTGGGAGGACACATCTACTTTGTAATGAGTGATAAAGTATGAGGGTTGACCCATGTGGCTGCAGCAATTGAATCTAAGGGTAGTTTGGCTTGAAAGGCAGTGGAGGTCGACATAGTTCTAGTTGAATGACCTCAAATATTTCCTGGAAGTTGCTTGTGTTGAGACCTGTACACATAAGTGATGGTGTCTGTAAGCCATTTTTGATAAGGTGACTTTTGAAACTGAAGTTCCTTTTCTGTTTTCTGAGAATGAAACAAACAGTTGGTCAGATTTTCTGAATTCCTTTGTCCTATGCAAGTAAAAACGTAACTGCTTATGAACATCCAATTGGTGGAGCTTGTATTCTGCTCTGTTGCCATAACTGAGGAAAAATACAGGTAGCTCAACAGACTTATTTAAACTGGACTCAGAACATACTTTTGGCAGAAAGGAAGGATTTGCTCTTAGAGAGAGAGAGAGAGAGAGACTGTCTTTGCGGAAAATCAAATAGGGAGGACGGATAGACAGAGCTTGCAATCCTGAAACCCTCCTAGCGGAAGTAATGGCTGTTAACAAGATTGTCTTCCAAGTTAAGAACTTTAGTGAACAAGAGGAGGCTGGTTCGAAAGGGGGGGAGAATTAAAGAAGCTAGTACCAAATTTAGATCCCAAGGAGGTGGTGGTTCTCTTATGGGAGGTTTTAAAAGGAATGTACCTCTCAGAAAGGCTTTGCATAATCTGTGTTGGATCCCATGTCTCCTACATGGTAGCTTGATATGGCAGCTAGTTGCACCTGTATCGTGGCTGCAGCTGCACCTTGATTAAAGGTTTCTGTTAAAAAGTCCAGAATTGCTGATATAGGAGCTGTAAAGAGGTCTGTGTGGTTGTCAGCCCAACAAGAAAATCTCTTCCATTTACTTGCATACAGTTTCCTAGTTGTATTCTTGTGTGACGAAACCAGAATGTGTCGCACTGCCGGGGATAGTTCTGGGAGCCTGGCTAAGATGGGAAGTGGAGCTACCAAGCTGCCAGCTTGAGGTTTGAGTAGAGGGGTGGAGCGTTCCTGACTGATGAGTCACAAGATCCGGCACTGGGTCCAGGATCCAGGGCTCTTCCTTCCTCTTCCCTTTCTCTCTTTCCACTAAAAAAAAAAAAAAAATTCTAAGCTTGTTTCCTGCCTTTCCTGTGGGTAGTCTAGCCTGGATATAGCTTTGCTGTGTCCAGGACTATTTGTAGGCTTCTAGGCCCCCAGGCCTTTCTGTGTTGGAGGGAAGCCTTTCTAGCTTAATTTTGTTTCTTAGAACTAGCCAGTTTTTTGTTTCAGCACTAGTCTGTTTCTTTGAGCTCAGCACTTGTTCAGAACTTATTGTAAGAACTAAATAAGCTACAAATTACTACAGCACTCAACTTTCCTCACTGTCTACAGGAAAACAGTTTCTAGTACTTAAATAAGCACCTATCCAGGCATGTCTAAGTGTCAGCTCCTGGTGTTTTCTCCTGTCTATCTGATGAATCTGGGCATCTTGGGGCAATGCAGTAATTGCCTCATGTACACAGACAACCCTCTCCTCCTACCACCCAATACTACAACCTGTGAGAGATGCACTTATATAGCCAAACTGGAAGCAAAGTTCTCTTCACCCAAGACTGGACTAGACAATCAAGAGGAGAAGGTAAACACTTGCACCACACCATGCTCAGCACATAGTCCCTGAAAACCTACACCATCAAAACACACACATAGAAACACAAAACACACACCTACATTCGTGGAGGCTGTCAGTAAAAACCTGCCCAAGCAACAGGGACCTCCAAAGCAGAAACACAAGCAATTTCCACCCCCCAACACAATCCAAATGACACATAGCCCACAAACACAGTGTGCCACTCAACCACAGCCCATAAGGTATAACAACGTACCCAACACTAGTCATAGGCGAGTCTATAGTCAGGCACACTGATGTTCCACTCACCAGACTAAACGAGGAGAAAGTTACTGTCAGCTGCCTGTCAGGTACCAGGATCTGCCACGTAACGCATGCACTCAGGTCACTCCACAACAAGTACAAATATGACTCTGTCATTGTCCATGTTGGTGTGAATGACCTGAGACGTACCTCCTTGGACTACATGAAAAGGGACATGGAGGAGTTGTCTGATCTTGTAGCCCAGGCAGGTAGGACCCTAGCCCTGAGTAGCATCCTGCCATCACCCAGAATGATACCACAGTACAAGGACAAAATGATTGACTTCAACAATTGGCTAAGCTTCTGGTGTCACTCTAAGGGGATCCAGTATTTGTCTGCCTGGGATGACATGATCGACAAGCCACGATGCTTTGCCAGAGATGGCCTGCACCTGTTGCCCCTGGGATTCCGGATACTGGCTAAGGCTCTAGCCACCACTATAGTGCCTTTTTTAGGCAAGGTTCAAATGACAAATTCACCACCTTAACAGGTACAGGCAAGAAGAATCTGCGGGTATTGCTACTCAATGCTAGAAGTCTAAACCTCAAAATGCACTCTCTCTCGAGGCACTCCTTAAAATGGAGAACATCGACATCTGTGCAGTGACAGAGACCTGGTTCAAGGCTCCAGAGTGTACCCCTGCATTACCAGGCTATAATTCCTACCACACCTTTCGGCCACCTAACCTGGACCGAAACACTAAAGGCGGAGGCGTGTCCATATTCATTAAGGATATCTACACCTCCAGACTAGTTACTCAGCATAATGCATCTGAGATTATCCAAGTGCAATTAACTCTGAGCAAGACCGCAATCCAAATTGTAGCTTGCTACAGATCCCCCACCATGCCCCAGGATTCCCACTCCTCAATTTCTTAATATACTGGAAAATATTAGGGTACAACCAACACCCTAATAATGGGCGATTTCAACTACCCTACAATTAACTGGGAAAACTACTCATGTACCAACTCTTGTGCTCAACGTTTTCTGGTATTCATAAATTCCAGTGCCATGGACCAACTTATCCACACCCCCACCAGGGGCAGCAATATCCTAGACCTGATTATTACCAGCATGGGCAACCGGTGCTCCACACCAGAGGTCAATTCCTCGTTGGTCAGATCCGACCACAAGCTAATCACCCCTAGACATCCACATCCCTCCCCCACCCCCCATTAGGGAAACCACAGTAAAAAATGCCTCCAAAGCCAACTTCACGCTTCTTAAGACACCCATGCTGACGGACAATAGAGGTATGACTGCTGAATCCTACACAAATGCACTTTATAAGCACTTACACAAGTGCATGGATCGTGCAATCCCTAACAGAACCAAGATGCTATCCTCAAAAAAAGGAACCCAATCTGGTGGTCCCCTGCCATAAACAAACTCTACAACAGAAGAAAGAAACTGTTGAAAAAAAGAGTAAAATCCCATGATTGGAGAAACTCCCTGGTCAGCCACAGTAAGAAGCTGAGATCCCTCATAAAATCCTCCAAAGCTAGTTATGAAACAAAATCGCCACCGACTCTAAAGATAACCACAAAGCATTCTATAGCTATGTCAAGAATCTCAATGGCAACACTCAGATCTGCACTGAGTTACAGCACAATGGCACTACATATACAGAACCAACTGATATTGCCAACATCCTGGCAGATAGGTTCAGTGCTAACTTTACCCCCCTGTCATCCCCTAAAGGGCCCATCTCTATACCAGAAGAATGCAAAGTTCCTGTAATCATGGCTGCACAGGTAAAAAAAAACACTATCCAAAGCCAAGAACACAGCATCCATGGGACCTGACGACATCCCAGGCTGTGTTCTACATGAACTACAGAACGAACTGGCACACCACCCAAGTACCATGTTCAATCATAGCCTCACCTCAGGCTATGTGCCCACTGAATGGCGCACAGCAACAGTTATCCCACTCCACAAAGGGGGAGCCACCACAGACCCCGGAAACAACCGCCCCATTAGCCTAACGAGCCTGGTCTGCAAGGCTATGGAACGTATCATCATGGAACTTATAAACAATGACATTGGTAATCTCCAAACTCAGGACCCTACCCAGTTCGGGTTTGTAAAAGGTAGATCATGTCTCCTAAACCTGATAGATTTCTTTGAAGCAGTCACCAAAGCCGTAGATGAGGGTAAGGTGGTTCACACAGCCTATCTAGATCTCGCCAAGGCTTTCGACACCATCCCCCACTCTGGAATTATAGATAAACTCACTAAACTAGGTATAAATCCCTATGTCACAAGATGGGTTGCCAACTGGCTCACTGACAGAACCCACACTGTGAAAGTAGCAGACTCCAAATCCAACTTCAGACTAGTGACAAGTGGAGTACCACAGGGTTCAGTCCTGGGTCCTCTCCTGTTTGGTATCTACTTCTCTGAAGTACAGGCCAACACAGAAGGTCTTTGGCTAATGAAGTTTGCAGATGACTGCAAACTAGGAGCCATAATCAAAACTCCAAAAGATGTGGACATCCTACAAAAGGGCCTCGCTGAGACAGATGCCTGGTGTCAAAGCCATGGCCTCAAGCTCAATGCCAAAAAGTGCATTGTCATCCCTTTTGGTAAAAACTCAGTACCCATGAACTGCCACATAGGTGGTAGTCTACTTAACGCCGAAAGTGTGATAAGAGACCTTGGGACACAGGTGGACAGTAGTCTCTCCTTTGATAATCACATCACCACAGTAGTCAGGAAATCCTTCTACGTGGCACACCTCATCACAAAAGGTTTCTCATCCAGGAAAAAAAAGAGGTCATTGTTCCCCTCTACTCAGCACTCATTAGACCCATTATAGAGTACAATGCCCCTTTTGGTATGTACCTCACAAGACATCTACAACAACTAGAAAGGCCACAGAAATACCTCACAAAGAGGATTACCAGCCTCAAAGAGATGCCCTATGCAGACAGTCTCAAAAAACTGCAGCTTTACTCCATTGCATATCGCCTACTCAGAGGCGATCTCTGCCTAACACACAAATCTATGTCAAACCCAGAGCTTTTAGACATGCTCCACTTAAAGAAATCCCAATCCCTACAAGCTACACGCTCTAGGGACCTAAACCTCGTCACCACAATAAACAGAACATTCTGGAGGGATAGATTCCTGTCCCAGAGACTTCCCATACTCTGGAACAAACTACCTATCTATATCAAACAAAGCTCCTCATTAGCATTCTTCAACAAAAATCTTGATGATTGGATGGGAAATAGGAAATTCACCCCGGGGATCACTTCTGTGGCTCTGCTCGACAGTGGCACAGGAAAATAATTTTCTTGGGTGGTGAAAGCCAGGGTACCTTTGGCTAGGCTTATATAGGCCTTAGGGCCAATAGCCTAGCACTAACCTATGAACCTATGAAGATGGGGCCATAGGAAAGGGAACTATATCTGACTATGCCAGTAAGGAGCAATGAGAATTAGTCTGCGACTCAACGATTTGGCTTGCTGGAGAACTTTGGGTATTAATGGAAATGGGGGAAATGCATAAAGAAGTCCCGGGGGCCAATCGTGAATAAGCGCATCCCTGGGTGACTCCCCCAGAGGGGGGATTGGGGCAAAGTAACATCTGCATTTGGAGTTGATGGACGTGGCAAAGAGGTCGCAGCAAGGCTGGCCCCATTTCAAAAAATTTGGTTCCCAAGTTCCTGTTTGAGGGACCACTTGTGAGGCATAAGAAATTGCCCTGCTTAGCCTGTCCGCTATCACGTTGGATTTTCCCGGGATGTGCATTGCAACCAGAAAACGTTGAGAAGATATCACCCATTGCCATACTCTGAGCCTCTCGAAAGAGGGGGTAGGATCTGGTTCCGCCTTGTTTGTTGATACACCACACCACAGACATATTGTCTGTTTGAATCACAATCATACCTGTTGGAAGGGAGCTCTGGAATGCTTGCAACACCAGAACCACTGCTCTCATCTCTAGGACATTGATGTGCAAGTGGTACTTGCATTCCTGCCAAGTCCCTTGGACAGTGTCCCAAATAATGCCCCCACCCTATCTGGGAAGCGTCCGTGGTCACTTTAGCTATTGGTTGGGGAAGAACAATGCCTATCGTTACTGCATGGACTGAAGCCACCAACATAGGTCCCTCTAGCAGGTGTCTGTAATGAGGATCTTGTGTGATATGGTTAACTCCTTCATGGGCCACTGAGCAAAGAGCAGCCACTGTAATATTCTCATATGTAGATGCGCTAGTGGTACTAACATTATTGCTGCTGCCACTGAACTCGAACCTTAAGGACAAACTTTGCCTGTACTTTTTCCTTCATGAGCAAGATTGACACCTGATGGCATAGCGTTAGTACTCCTTCGTGAGACAGTTTTGCTACCATGTCTTTTGAATTTAAGTCTCCCTCTATAAAGGTAATGTGCTGTGACTGCAACAAGGCAGATTTCTTTGAAATTTATGGTAATGCCTAGCTCTGAGCAGAGATGAATGGTGGTGGCCCTTGCCTTGGTCAGTAGATGCTCAGTGGTGGTGGTCAGGGGCCAGTCGTCTAAGTATGGAAACATCCAGAATCCTAGATGCCTCAGGTGAGCCGTGACTACTGCCATGCACTTGGTAAACACTCTGGGGGCTGTAGTGAAACCAAAGGGCAGAGCTCTGAATTGGTAATGACTGGCTCCCAGCCGGAAGCGTAGACATCTCCTGGATCACCTGTCCATCTTTATATGGTAGTACACATCTTGAAGATCTATGGAGCACATCCAATTGTCTTGTCCCAGAAAAGGGAGTACAGACTGCAGTGTCACCATCCAAAACTTCTCTTTTTTACGGACTTATTCAATTTGCTGAGATCCAAGATGGACGTCCAGTCCCCTGTCTTTGGAACTAAAAAGAATCTTGAGTAAATTCCGGATCCAATTTGGTCTGCGGGGACTTCTTGTAAGATTCTTTTTCTAGCAACCTTTGGATTTCTAGGGTTGCTTGATCCCTTTGACTGGGTGAGATGTCTGGGATTGATCTTGATGGAGGGGGAAGGGGTGAAGAATAGAATGGTATGTTGTATCACCTGGATATAATTGAATGTACCTAGTTGTCTTGAGTGACGTTGAGCCAGGCCTTTGGATACACAGTGATAATCTGCCCCCGACTACCTCCAGAGGTAGACAGGTGGGCCTCCTTTCAGGAGCACTGGAAGGACCTGCCAGAGAACACTTTTCTCTGTTGCCCTGTTTTGGCGGACCCCCTCTGCTGCTAGCATGGTGACTTCCATTATTATTTCCCCCTCTGCCCCTGGGGGAAAATTCATTATGTGCATCCGGCGAAGCTCTTTGGGATTTCTGGAACCACATTTTTCCACCCTTCTGGCCTTTGGGATAAGGCCTGATAGGGATGGAAAAAAGTACTCCCATGGCAGACAGAGTTTTGCAATCCTGGCCAGAGGGAACCTCCGGCTCCCAGGAACCTGGAGACCTCCCCCGCCCCAAAGATGATGGCTCCTAGGCTGATGTGTGCGCCGAAGCCCCGAGTGGAAGAGTCTGCTCAGACAAGGGTCCGACTCGACTCTCCAACCCCCCCCCCCCAACTGAGGGAGTGTCGGCTCCCAGATCCCTCAATGGAAGACACCATCGACAAGATTGGAGCAGAGGTCAGAACTGAGAAACCAGGGATGGTTTTTGGGTCCAATGGCCCCCCCACAAGGACCTCCAGGCACTCTGGCTCCTAACTCATCTGAGTCGGAGGAAGAATGGAAGGTAAGGTAGATTTGGTAGTCGGCCCCATGTCCTTCTGGGCTGGGCTTGAGAGAATTTTTGCTAGGGCCAGTGTACGAAGCAACCTCCTAACAACCCACTCCACATCATTGCCCGATAGGCTCCTGGATGATCAAGAGGAATGGGTGGATGATTTGTGGCTACCCATCACTGATTGCAGCAGAAGAGACTGTGGCACCAAATGGACTGGCTCCAAGGATGGTGACTGGATCCTTTTTTGGCTCCAGGATGGTTCCAATAACTCAGGTGGACCCGATGGAGACTTAGCCTTCTCAGAACCAACAGACTTCGGATCTGAAGTAACCTGTTTCTCTTGTCTCTTTGTTGGCTCTGAAACCGGAGCCGAAGAAACTGATGTTTTTGAGGACTTGCCAGAAGATTTGGAGGCCTGATTCCCTTTGATAGCCATTTCGAAAGACCCCTTTAATAAACTCCTGACTATTAATTTGCTTTTCCGCTAATGCAGGACCCTTGAACTAAAGCTGTGGCAAATAGAGCAAGAATCCTGTAGGTGAATGGCCCCCAAACAATAAACACAGCTAGTGTTGTCCATCAGTTACAGACATTTATTCTGTGCTAGAATCACACTTTTTAAAACCAGACTGTCTAATCTCTTTAGTAGGATCTTTAGACAGCCTGGTAATTAGTCACAACCAGCAATTAGTTAAACCAGCAATTAGCCACAAACAGTACAAAAAAGACACACTATAAAGTATAGTCTAACTCAATAAACAAAACCAACACCAGAAGAGAGAAAGACCAACGTTTTTTTTTTTTTTAATAAAGAAAAAAGAGAGGGTTAGAGGAGAAGGTCTCCCAAGTTAAATGGCGGACTCCTCTAATCTGAGGAGATGCCTCTAACTTAAACAGTGAAACCTTCAAAGTTTAAGGAAATAAGAGGAGAGAGAGCCCTCTAACTAAAAATGGGCTAAGGAAGAAGGGGGCAAAAACGAATCTTCTAACTTAAATGGATTTGTTTAAGAAGCTAAATTTCAGCCAGATAGGGGAAAGGCCTGAAAGAATGATGGCCTATACAGAAGCAGCAAAAGAACCGACAACCACATTTAAAATTAACCCAAAAGAGTAAGCTATTTAACAAAGTTAAATTATCAAAGATTAAACTACTACAAATCACACAAAAAAACAAAGTATGAAAAAACTTAGCCTGAGCCAGCGAAAAAACAATCCCGAAGCAGCAAGCGGCAAACGAGATCTGGGTAACTGTAGCTAGGCATCTTGGGATAGGATATAGCCTCAAGCCAGTGAAAGCTCTCGAGCTTCAGTATGTGGTCAAGTCGAAACCAATGCTCGGTTCCGAACCCAACCATCAAGAATGAAGGCGAGATAGGACAACATAACATTCAGTGTTTCTGGAGGCTTTAGGGTCTGACCCATCTACCTCTGGGGTGACCCCCTCAGCTGATGAGCTTGTAGATCTGACCTCTCAGAGGGCATGATCGGAGCCGGACACAGTTGAGCCATTTCCTAAGAGATGAGATAAGATTCTTGCCCATCCTAAGGACAATGTGCATTGGAGTAAGGGAGTCCCTGCTGATGCCATGGTTGTTACTGTGGCTACAAGAAAAGAAACAATGGAATACAGTTCCTGTGTCCATCCCCTTAACAAGGAGTCCAGGGCACTGGACAGATTTGGGAAGCATGTCTATGCTTCAGCAACCTTCATACTTAGGTCACTGAATTATTTGGCACATTTTACATGACTAAAAAGAGATTTGATCAAGGAGCTTACCAAATTTCTTTCAGGATCCATTGACCTCCAAGGATGGGAACAGAATTTCCTTACAGCTGGCCACCCTCCAATCTATCTCTAATTTGTCCATGAGGTTGATCTCCCATACTGCGGAAGGTACCTAATAGATGATGGGTTCAGGAATAGACATTAGAAGATATGCCTGGATGTGCTTATGTGACTTTCTGGAACCATTTATGTAATTTGTCAATGTGCCCTTTGATGGATAGTCTCTTTTTGGCCCCATGGTTAAGGACACACTCTTCAGGTGCAAACAGGAAGAAAAGACCCTGTCTGCCATGGGTGTACATTTTTCTACCCCTCAAAGGCCCTTCTCTAGGATCCAACAAAGTGGTAGAAAGATGTGGTTTAAAAAATTCCAGGGTCCTTTCCAGGAGTCACATTGAGATAGCTCCCCCAGAGGCAGAGGGTGGAACTCGAATGGAAGGTGCCGCCCTCGTGGCAGAGGTGGTCTGCAGAACCAGGGATCAAGAGATTCTTTCTCAGATAGGTCCTATCGATGCTCCTGAAAGGAAGCCCGACTGTCCCCTTCTGGAGGCAGTCAGCGGTAGTCTATCCCTGCACAAGAAAGCCTGACTAACTATCACAATAGACTCTTGGGTAAATACGATTATATCCAGAGGTTATATCATACCATTTACCAACCTCCTCCAATAGTTTGGAAGAAAATCTCTGATGTTCCACCCAGTCAGAGAGAAGCAGCATTTCTAGAGATAAAAAAAGCTGCTAGACCAGAGAGTCATGCAAGAGTTCCCCCAAGACCAGATAGGGTCTGGAACTTACTCAAGATTCTTCTTGGTGCCAAAAGAGACAGGGGCACTGAAAACCAATTCTGTATCTCATCAAATTAAATTAGTTCATGTAGTATACAAAGTTTTGGATGGTCATGGTTTAGTCCATTCTGCCCCTTCTGTAGAAGGACAACAGGATGTGATAGATAGATCTTAAGGATGCAAACTATCATGTCAAAATGAACAGGCACTCCAGGAGATGCCTACGCTTCAGTCTGGGAAACTGTCATTATTAGTTCAGAGCACTGCCCTTTAGTCTTACCACAGCCCCAAGGGTGTTCACCAAAGGCATGAAAGTTGTAGCAGCTCACTTGAGACTGCTGAGATTCCTAGTGTTTCCTTATCTAGATGACTGGCGCCTGACTGCTTCAACCAAGCATCAACTGATACAAGAAAGGGACTACTTACTGTTGCTGTGCTCCCATCTAGGAATATCAGTCAATTACAACAAATCTCAACTCAAACCAAAACAGAGTCTAGAGTTCATAGGTGCTCAATTTGATACAGATAATCAGATAGCCTCTCTTCCCTCAACTAAAATAAACACTAGAATCCCAAGTCAAGAAAGTGATTGAGAAGTCATCCCTTCCAGCCCAACTGATACTTCAGGCTTTGGGTTCCATGGCAGCAGCTATCACCCTTATTCCACTGGCCAGGTTCCATATGAGAATTCTTCAATAGACTATCGACTCAATGGTCTATTCTACATCATCCATTATCCATGCCAGTCAAGGTAACTCAAGTGTGCAAAATATGCTTCTTATGGTGGATTCACTCAAACCAGCTTCACTAAGGTGGTCCCTTTGTTCTTCCCCTCCCAAAGGCCATGGTAAACACAGATGCCTCCCAGCTCAAGTTGAGGGGGCCACTACTTGGGAAGAAAGGTCCAGGGTACTTGGTCACCTAAGAGGCACAGGTGCACATAATTTTCCTGGAGTCAAGAGCAGTCCCTCCTAGTGTTGCAGGCATTTTAAGAGACTTCTCCCATCTGGGAAAATTGCAGTACAGACAGAAAACACATCAGTAGTTTGGTACATCAACAAACAGGGGGAATCAAATCTTACCCTCCTTGTCGAGAATATATGAAAGTATAGAAATGGACGATTGCTTCCAATCATGTTAGAATAGCAATGCACATTCCTTGAAATCCAATGAGATTGTGGACAAATTAAGCAAGTCCATTCTGATGCCTCATAAGAGGTCTCTCAATGTCAATGTGGCGGAGAAAATTTTATGTCAATGGGGCCATCCATGCTGCATTCCTTTCACTTCTCCCCTCAACAAGAAGTGCAGTAGGTTCTTTGTCCAGATGCTACCACTAGGGGAGTCACAGAGAGATGCTCTGGTTCATGATTGGCCCTCCAGTCTCCTTTATGCCTTTCTACTAAATCCAAAGTTTCTTCACAAAGCAGTTCAGTTGAAGAGCACAGTTACCCTCCATTGTGCCTTTTTGGCCTCATCAGATTTGGCTCCCACTCCTCTCGCCTCATCTTTTACATCGACCCTGGATTCTAGATCCAACTCCAGACCTCCAGTCATACCTGATAGACATGACCCACCTGAACATATCAGACCTCAAGTTAACAGCATGGTTTCTCCTGTTCCACTGATTGCTAGACAGCCCAGGCTCTCCTCCCCAGTCTGTCACATCTTATCATCTTCTCACAAGGCTTCTACTAAAAAGCTCTACAAGAATAAATGGAAAAGATTTGTCTTTTATGCCCTCAGCAAAGACTCGGACCCTTTTTCATCACCTATCCTGGTTACCCTTGAATTTCTAGCTTTGATTTTCAAACTAGTTTATCATCAACTGAAGTTCAACTGGCTGCCATTTCTAATTTTTACCTGGGAGAAAATAAACTATTCCTTGGCTTCCTTTAAACTTTGCAAGGCCTTTCTTGAAGGAGCCTTTCTGCTTAGACCTCCATTGAAAGATCCTACTCCTCTGCATGGGATTTAAATATAATGTTTCAGCCATTAAATCAATCACCCTTTGAACCTTCTGCCAAAGCTGACCACAAATTTAGATCTTGAAAATCCATTTTTCTAGTAGCTATTACATCAGCTAGAAAAATAACTGAATTCCAGACTCAATCTCCAAAGCCTTTTTATCTAATTTTAATTTTTCATAGGAACAGGGTTTCACTGGGAACTAACCAGTCCTGTCATTTTTGCCTAAGGTAGCTTGTGAGTCAAATATTAAAGTACAGTTTTATACCTACCATAAATGAAGATGTTCGAGTGTTCACACTGCTGCAGTAATTACACTTGGGTTATCCTGCCATCAGGCGGTCCCGCAGTCGGCCAGAGTTCCAAAGTCTTGGTCCGGTGTCGGTTGCTTTCGCTTCTTCCCTGACATCAGTGCGCCAGGGGTATATAAGATGCATCTGACGCCATTTTCTTCAGTTTTTCTTGCCCCAGATGTCAGGTGCCCCCAAGTAGGTAGGCAATACATATTGCTAATAAAACATATATATAAAATAAAAACAATACCTTCAGTTACAAGCAAATACACCACAAAGGCTGTATAGGATAGAAAGGTATAGATAGGTCCAGCTAGGACAGAGGGGATGGAGGGAGTGTAACCTGGACTGCAGCAGTGTGAACACTCGAACATCTACATTTATGGTAGGTACAAAACTGTACTATGTTCATCGTGTTACACCTGCTGCAGTCATTACACTTGGGTAGAATCCCAAAGCTAAGGTTGGGTGGCTGGTCTATAAAGAGTTAGGATTGGCTATGAGGCCCTGCAGAACTGCAGTGGCAAATCCTGCTCTGGATTTAGAGTTAAGAGGCAAGTGGTAATGCTTGGTAAAGGTGTGCACTGAACTCCAAGTTGCAGCCTCCAAAATTTCCTTGGTTGGTACTCCTCTGAGAAAGGCTGTTGAAGTGGCTGTTGCTCGGGTAGAATGTGGCCTAATGTTATTAGGAACTGATTTTCTATGCTGTGTGTAGCAGTAACGAATACAGTGTCCTATCTATTAAGAGATAGTCTGCTTTGAGATAGCCTTGCCCTGTGATCCTGCAGCATATGCTACAAACAGTTGCTCAGTTTTCCTGAAAGCTTTTGTTTTGTCCAAGTAGAAGCGTAGCTGCCTGTGTATGTCCAAAGAGTGCAGAAGTTTCTCCCCTTTATTCTGTGGGTTTGGATAAAAAGTTGGCAAATGGATGGTTTGGTTAAGAGCCACACTAGATACCACCTTTGGCATAAAGGTAGGGTTTGTCCTTAAAGAAACCCTGTCCTGATGAAAAATTATAAAAGGCTCCACTGCCATTAATGCCTGTAGCTCTGAGACTCTTCGTGCTGAAGTTACTGACAGGAGCAGAGCTGTTTTCCATGATAAAAATTTTAGATTGGCTGTATTGGCTGGCTCAAATGGTGGCAGGGTCAGTTTTTCCAAAACAAAATTGAGGTCCCAAGTTGGTGTTGGTGCTCTCCGGGGCGGTCTTACGTTTTTAGCCCCTCTGTGGATGAGAGAATAAAGGAGGATCCGTGTTGTAATGTGCTGAGATGGCAGAGGCGTGAATCTTAATTGATGAGAAGGATAGGCCTTTGTCCAGCATCTCAGTTAAGTATTGTAAAATCTGAGGAATGTTTGGGACAAGAGGGTCAAGGCTTTGAGCCTGGTTCCAGGCGCAGAATCTCTTCCATTTTTCTGAGTAAGATTTCCTGGTGCTAGGCCTCCTGGCCTCCAAAATGACACCCATAACAGCTTTAGAGAGAGGTGTTACCTGTTTGACTAATTAATCTGCCATGCAGCCAGGTTTAGGGTTTTGAGCTGACCGTGCAGGATCTGATTGTTTTGTTGAGTCAGAAGGTGTGAAATTTGAGGCAAAATCCATGGAGGGCCTTGAGCTAAGTTCTTTAAGATTGGGTACCAGTGCTGGCTTGGCCAGTCTGGAGCAATCAGGATCATCTGTGGTTTTTCTTGTCTGGCTTTTAGGAGTACCTTTGAAAGGAGAGGCAGTGGTG